>NC_047584.1:34438636-34736136 GCF_011004845.1 Esox lucius | reverse complement strand
TTTCAGTCTGGTCTTCATCAGACTATGCAAGTTTCATCACACAATGACATCCCGCACAGTGAACAGCAGACATAGATAGAAAGCAGGTACAGAAATGCTCTATTATGAGAGGACAAGGCTTTTTATTGTTTGGGGATTCCTCCCATAGATACAAGGAAATCCTTTACACAGTTGTTAGGTGTGTTATGTCCACACTGAAACAATGCAGCACATGGTTGTGAGGTTTATTGCCAATATACCACAGCTAGGTGTTGTTCTTAGGCACGACAATTCAGAGAGCCTAGATACAGGCTTTAGCATTGCGACATTGACTACACATCACAATCTCTTGTCCTTTATTGCTTTTAGAAATCGGTTACCAATGCAATGCAATGCAATGAAAGTGATGTAATACCCTTGGTATATGGTTGCTTTCGTGGTATGTTTTGGGTAATTGTCCATATATAAAGTAAAGTGCCAATCAACTTCACTGAATTTGGCTGAATCTGCACAGACTCTATCCCTATACACTTCAGAATTCATCCGGCTGCTTCTGTCACATTATCAATAAACACTAGTGACTCAGTGCCCTTGGAAGCCATGCATGCCCATGCCATCACACTGCCTCCATTGTGTTTTATAGATGAGGTATGCTTAGGATCATGAGCCATTCCAAGCCTTCTCCATGCTTTTTTCTTCCCATCATTCTGGTTCAGGTTGATCTTCGTTTAATCTCTCCAAAGAATGCTGTTCCAGAACTGGGCTGGCTTTTTTAGATGTTTTTTGGCGAAGTCTAATCCGGCCTTTCTAATCTTGAGGTTTATGAATGGTTTTCACTTTGTGGGGAACCCTCTGTATTTGCTCTCATGAAGTCTTCCCTTTATGGTAGACTTGGATAATGATATGCCTACCTCCTGGAGAGTGTTCTTCACTTGGCTGGATGTTGTGAAGGGTTTTTTCTATACCGTGGAAAGAATCCTATGATCATCCACCACTGTTGTCTTCCGTGGACGTCCAGTCCTTTTTGTGTTGCAGAGCTGGATGGCCTGTTTCACTCGCATTGAAAGCTCCTTTGATCGTGTGTTGTGGGTTCACAGCAACAGCTTCCAAATGCGAATGCCACACCTGGAATCAACTCCAGACCTTTTACTTACTTAATTGATGAATAAATAACGAAGGAATAGCCCACACCTGTCCACAAAACAGCTTTTGAGTCAATTGTCCAATTACTTTTGGTCCCTTTAAAAAAAGAGGGGGTTACATATTAAAGAGCTATAATTCCAAAACCCTTCAATTTGGTTGTGAATACCCCCAAGTTAAAGTTGAGAGCCTGCACGTTAGCCCATATTAATTATTTAACTGTAACTTGAATATAGTTTGGTAAACAGCCAAAATAACTAATCTTGTCAGTGTCCAGCATTCAACATTCAGGATTCAAATGACCTGGTATATAATATGTAATACAGCCAGTCCGTAGAGAGCCCTGTGTAATATGAGGTGTTATGTGACACAACTGCCACATTGATGAAGGGCATGTATTAATAAATAACTGATCATGGATGAAGGGCGTGTGTTAATAAATCATTGATCATGGATGAAGGGCGTGTGTTGTTAAATTGGATGAATGTACTTCTAATAAAGGTTGCCATGGCAATAAGCAAATTGGACTTCTATACCTTATTATACACTCATTAACTTGAATTATCATTCATTTCCAGCTGTGATTTAAAAATATAGAGTGCTTCACTGTGTGCCTTAGTTGTTCATAGTAGCCTCTATTTTAGTTTCTTATGCAGTTTGTGGGTTGTTTTACGTCAGGAGTGCTGACAATAGACAATTTAATTACATCAATAAAAGATTCTGCTGTTTTGTGTTTACTGTTTTATTGTAGTTTTAATGATAGGAGTGTTTGATGGTTATTAATGCATGTTACCATTATTAAAAGAGATGGAGATTAGTTTGAGGCTTGTGTCCCTTTTGAAGCATATATCACCATCCAGAGAAGATTCTGGCAATGACATTGGGATTACATCTAAGGGACTAAAGATGTTAGATAAAGGGACAAAATATGTTACTGTTATTACTTTAAGGGTCAGGACAAGGTATGTTACTATATTTACTGTAAGGTTAAGCGTGAGGTATGTTACTGTATTTAATGTAAGGTTCGGGATAAGGTATGTTACTGTATTTACTGTAAGAGACAGTGAAAAGGTTTGTCATCCTTTTCTGCTGTTCTCCTTTATTTCACTCATTCTCTTTTATTTCTATTAACATATTTTATCAGTTGGTTACCTTCTGATGTATATCTTGCCAGGGCCATAAAAAGAGCCGGGCTCTGAGGCGAGTTGTTAAGGAAACTGAGAGGGAAGTTGAACATGCCCTGTCCAACCGGAAGAATGAGCTCCCTCCACACAAGGCCCTTCCCATCGAGCTCCTGAGAGGTTCTAGCTCTAGTTTGTTAATGCCAGAGGCCATGCCCCCAAACATCCCAAAACATTTAACGACCCTCCAGACCCCCAAATCATCAACTTGGGGTAAGGAGAACATTGCATTGACCACCGATTTGGTTGACTATAAAGCAAATACCAATGAAGTAGAAAGCAATCAACAAAGCACAGTTACCACAAGGTTTAAGCCAAATACATCTGCAAAGAAACAAAGCAAGTTAGCATTGGCTACACCTGAACCCAGCACTCCAAAACATGGTCAGTGCAAGCTGCCTGAGATGAATAAAGCGACAGAGATAAAAGGTAAAGGCTCCATAATGTTCAAAGTTCAAAAGGCTAATACGACTGCCATCAAGGCAAAGAAATCAGACGTGGTAGAGAAATACACAGAAACTACTGTGGGCAAATCCACTCCTGTAGAAGTTAAAGGTAAACCTGTGGGAAAGGAGACAATTAAAAATCAGTCTGTGGCTGAAAGTACTCTGCTGAAAAAGAAGAATATTCCTAAAAAGGTTATAGATGAAAACCAACAATCTGAAGGTGAAGGAATGTCGACAAAAAGAAAAAATAAGGGAAGAAAGGTGAATAAAGTGATGATAGAAGAATGTGTTACAATCAAGGATTCAGGGATTTCACAGAGCAATACAATGGCAGTTACAGGCAAAGACAAAGTCTTGGATGCGCCAATCCAGAAAAGAATTATGCCCAAACATGAAGGAGTAGAAGCAAACCTGACTGAGTTAATGGGTTACCCGGGGAAACGGAAAAGCAAACAAACTGTTAAACCTACTTCAAAGGCCATATCACCATCTGAATCATTTTCATTATCATATGCAATGTCCCAAAATTCTGCAGATGAGAATTTAGCAAAGTCTGAGCTTAGAGAGCCACTAGCTGCCTCTCAGGTCAGGAATAGATTGGAGGCTCCAGAGGAAAATGTGTTTGGTGAATCCCAAGAGAGAGAGCCTGGCCTAGGAGGATTGCTCAGTAATGCAGCCTCTCTCATCCCTGCTGTGGGGATGGTTGGTGCAGCCATGGGAGTGCTGAGTGAGGCGGTCTCTAGTGTGAGGAATGATCAGTCAGAGAGTGACACACCCACCTCTACGCCTTCTATGCAGTCCAGGCAGGTGGAGAAGCTCACCCAACAGAGGGCCATCACTCAGCCTTCATCTTCCTCCTCCTCCTCACCATCCTCTTCAACATCAGAACCCAAACACAGGGCCATCACTCAGCCTTCCTCCTGCTCACCATCCTCTTCAACATCAGATCCGGGTACAGTCGAGCAAAGCAAGAGGGATGCCCTCCAGAAATCTGACCAGGAAGAGGAGGGACAGAACTCTGAAAATGACCCTGACATCACAGAGGCTGTTAATGAAAGGTCAGCGGATCATGCCAAGATTGAAGAAGATCCAGCAAAGAGACAGACAGAGGTAGATGGAACTGACGTGGAGAGAACCCAGCAACAGGTGGATGATGAAAGAAGCTTTACAAGTCTGGAAGAGAGCACTGAAGAGAAAAGGAGGGGAGAGGCAGAAGGCAGGGAGACCAGCAGACAAGTAGAGGAGGGCAATGGAAAGAAGAGTGGGAGTGGAGCAGTGTTCGAAAAGGATGAAGAGAGTCATGAGATGGTGACAGCAGAAGGAGAGGAGAAGAGTGATTGGGAAGGAGCAGGAGAGGAGGAGTGTGATAGTGAGGGGACAGGAAAAGAGGAGGAGAGTGACAGTGAGGGGACAGGACAAGAGGAGGAGAGTGATAGTGAGGGGACAGGACAAGAGGAGGAGAGTGACAGTGAGGGGACAGGACAAGAGGAGGAGAGTGACAGTGAGGGGACAGGACAAGAGGAGGAGAGTGACAGTGAGGGGACAGGACAAGAGGAGGAGAGTGACAGTGAGGGGACAGGACAAGAGGAGGAGAGTGACAGTGAGGGGTCAGGAAAAGAGGAGGAGAGTGATAGTGAGGGGACAGAAAAAGAGGAGGAGAGTGACAGTGAGGGGACAGGAAAAGAGGAGGAGAGTGACAGTGAGGGGTCAGGAAAAGAGGAGGAGAGTGATAGTGAAGGGACAGGAAAAGAGGAGGAGAGTGATAGTGAGGGGACAGGAAAAGAGGAGGGAGAGGAGAGTGACAGTGAGGGGACAGGAAAAGAGGAGGGAGAGGAGGAGAGTGATAGTGAGGGGACAGGAAAAGAGGAGGGAGAGGAGGAGAGTGATAGTGAGGGGACAGGAAAAGAGGAGGGAGAAGAGAAGAGTTCTAGGAAAAGTAGAGATGGGGAGAAAGAGAGTGAAGAAGAGTCCACTGATGAAGAGAGTGGCTCTGAAAACGAAGAGGAAGCAGAGGAGACGAATGAGAGTGAAGAGGAGGAGGCTGAAGCTGAGAGCATGGGATTCGCAGAAGAGGAGGAAGATGAATCTCAGAACCAGGGATTATCAGAAGAGGAAGATGAAGCTGAAACACAGGGAATAGCAGATGAAGAAGATGAAGCTGAAAGCCAGGGAATTGCAGAAGAAGAGGAAAATGAAGCTGAGAGCCAAGGATTAACAGAAGAGGAGGAAGATGAAACTAAGAGCCAGGGACTAGCAGAAGAAGAGGAAGATGAAGAAGCAGAGAGTGAAGAAAGTGAAGCAACTGAGTCTGGAGATGAAGAGCAAGGGGACAAGGAAGTTGAAAGTGGAGAAAATGAAGAGGTTGAGGAAGAAGAGGATGAAAAGGAAGACTTAGATGATAAGACCGATGAAGGTGAAGAGGATATGAAGGAAGGAGAGGATGAGGAGACTGAAGAAGCAAATGGAGAAGAAGAGACGGAAGAGAAAGAAATTGATGAAGAGGAAGAACAGGAAGAAAAGAGAGACATTGATGGAGAGGAAGGGGAAGAAAGAGAGAGGGACATTGATGGAGAGGAAGGGGAAGAAAGAGAGGAGGGAGAGAAAGAGGAGGGTAACGGAAAAGGGGAGTCAGATGAAGAAAACCAGGGTGATTCAGAAGGGGACGAGGAAGAAGATGAGGAAGGGGAGGAAGAGGAAATCAATAATCCAGTGGAAGTAAATAATGGGGATAAGGAAGAAGAGGTTGATGAAGAGGTCAAAGGAGGTAAGGTTGAAAAAGAGGTCAAAGGAGGTAAGGTTGAAAAAGAGGTCAAAGGAGGTAAGGTTGATAAAGAGGTCTAAGGAGGTAAGGTTAATAAAGAGGTCTAAGGAGGTAAGGTTGATAAAGAGGTCTAAGGAGGTAAGGTTGATAAAGAGGTCATAGGAGAAAAGGATGAGATTAATAAAGAGGTCAAAGGAGAGGGTGGATAACAAGATAAGGAACAAGACAAGGATGGGAAGGAAATGGAGGAAAGAGACAGGGAGAAAAGTCTGGAGAAGAAAGGGAGGAGAAGGTATATGAAGAAGGGATAGAAAGTGATGGTGAAATAGAAGAAAAGGGTGCATTGGAAAACAGGAGGAGAAGAGCACGGAAATGAGGAGCAAGAGAAAGTGAATATGAAGAGCAGGAAGACAAAGAAAAATAAGAGAAAGATCATAAAGAAGAAGAGCAGGAAGAGGAGGAGTCAGAGGAAAATAACAAAATACGGGAAAAAAGCCTCACCACCTAAAGCTCACTCTAACAGTAGAGGGAAGGAAACCAAATCAGAGGACAATTGGGGGGAAACGGGCCAACAATACTTAAGACTCCCAAAAGTTCTGGAACAGTGTCCCGCAGGCCCGGCGCCACGGGGCTCCCCCTCAGTGATTAAATATGCCCACCAAATTTATAAAAAATGCCCCCTCAGTGTTTAAATATACCCGCCAAATTTATAAAAAGTGCCCCCTGAATGTTTAAATATACCTGCCAAATGTATAAAAAGTGCCCCCTCAGTCATTTCATCCTGCCGCCGGGCCTGAAATGAAATGACACTTGCTGGACATCAGTAGTTCTTCTATACCTGCTAAAATTGACTGGAATTGGTCTGTTTCAGAAGCTTGTGTGAATGTGTGCTTTTATTGTACATTATGTCATTTATCCACAGTCCTGGCCTAAAGGGGGCAAGGTGGGTCTGGAAATTATTATTTAATAAATAAAGGTTTATTTTGCACAAACTATTCCCTTATTTCTCATAAATTTCAGCTTTTTATAGCGCATTTAAAACAACCATGGTTGACCATAGTGCTGAATAAGATAAAAATATAAAATACATGAATTAGCAAATACAAAGTAACAAATAGAAAAGAAAAACAAACGAAAAGAAACAGAACAGCAGCACAGTAAAAGAGATCTGATGCCAAGTTCAGCTGGGATTTAAAGCCAGAGCGAAAAGGTGTCTAGCAGCAACTTAAAAGTTTGTAGAATCTGCGCAGCTCTAATGTGCAGAGGTAAGCTATTCCTGAGGATCGGGCCACCCACCACAAAGGCTTGATCTCTATTTTTATGCCTGGATCTTGGTACATCTAAGAGCATCTGGTTGGTCGACCTTCAGTGCTCTAACTGGAGTATTATGGTGTATGAGTTCAACCAGATAAGGTGACGCCCAACCTATTTAAAACCTTGAAAACAAGCAATAAAATCTTAAAATCAATCCTGAAACGGACAGGAAGCCAATGGAAGGAGGCCAAAACTGGTGTTATTTGTTCACGCTTTCTTTTTCCATTTAAAAGACATTTGGTACTATCTGGAGGCGATTAAGAGATGACTGTTACACTCATGCCCAAAGAATTAAAATATTCTAGCCGAGAAGTAATAAAAGCATGGATGACCTCTTTACTGTTGATTCAGGGAACTCTGATATTCTGGTGCTTTTAGACCTGACTGCTTCCTTTGACACTCTGGATCATAGGATCCTCTTATCACGCCTTGAACGTTCTGTAGGCATCGAAGGTACTGCCCTAAAATGGTTTCAGTCATACCTGACAGATAGGAGTTTCTTGGTCCACCTAGCCGAATATTCTTCGACTATGGCCCCTCTCACCTGTGGGATCCTCCAAGGCTCCATTTTGGGCCCCATCCTCTTGTTGCCCTTGGTGTTCATTTTTAAGAAATACAATATTTATTTTCACTTCTTTGCTGGTGATGTACAAATCTATTTGCAGATGAAAAAAATTAGGTAAAGATTCTGTGTAGCCTTTGTTGGCTTAAAGGACTGCTTAAAGGACATAAAAACTTGGATGGATTTAAACTTTCTCACTCTTAACAATCTCTGTCTTACTTTCATTATGTTTGGACAAGGAAACTTGTTGGGCAGCACAAACGAAGCACAAACAAATGAGCATATTCAGACTTAATTTGGAGCATGTTGGGGGGCTGAGTGACTTCATCACCAATAATTAAATGTCTAATATATAAAATACCAAAGCAGCACAAACGAAAATGTTAACGGCACATAAGAAGCACAAACAAACAAGACTATTTTCATTGATTTTGGAGGATGTTGGGGGGCTTAGTGACCTATAAAATATTCTTAAATATCTATGAAAGGATAGCAGCACAAACGAAAATTTTAAGAAACAGAGCACAAACGATTGAGCCTATTTTGCTGAAGTTTTGCATTGGGGGGCAAACTTCACGCAAATTACTCAGGTGGTACATGTTAAAGTAATATCCATATGAATGGCGGGCTCAAGGTTTCCCAGCAAAAAATTGTCCAAAGCATCACACTACCTCCGCCGGCTTGCCTTCTTCCCTTAGGGCATCCTGGTGCCATGTGTTCTCCAGGTAACTGACGCACACTCACCCAGCCATCCATGTGATGTAAAAGAAAACGTGATTCATCAGACCAAGCCCCCTTCCATTTCTCCGTGGTCCAGTTCTGATGCTCACATGCCCATTGTAGGCGCTTTCAGCAGTGGACTGGGGTCAACATTGGCACCCTGACTGGTCTGCAGCTACGCAGCCCCATACACAACAAACTGTGATGCACTTTGTGTTCTGACAATTTTCTATTAGTGCCAGCATTCACTTTTTCAGCAGTTTGAGCTACAGTAGCTCGTCTGTTGGATCAGACCACACGGGCCAGCCTTCATTCCCCATGTGCATCAATGAGCTTTGGTCGTCCTTGGTCGTTTGCTGCTTTTCCTTCCTTTGACCCCTTTTGATAGGTACCACTGCAGACCGGGAACCCCCCACAAGGTCTGCAGTTTTAGAGATGCTCTGACCCAGTCGTCATCACAATTTGGCCCTTGTCAACGTCACTCAGATCCTTATGCTTGCCCATTTATCCTGTTTCTAACACATCGACTCTGAGGACAGAATGTTCACTTGCTGCCTAATATATCCCACCCACTGAAGGGTGCCATTATAACGAGAATATCAGTGTTATTCTCTTCACCTGTCAGTGGTCATAATGTTATGGCTGATCAGTGTTTATCTGCTGGAAGTTTCCAACCCAGTGACCCCACCAGATGCAGGGTAGCATATATTTTCTCTTGTGATTTTCATCCAAGCCTGTATTGTGGCTATATTCAAATGTTTGTTTTGAATACTTTAAAAAAAAGTTTAACTTACATGCTGGATCTTGATGGCTGCACTTCAACTGTTTGGCTGAAACATCCCTCTCCGGTTTTACATGAAGAAAAGAAGCACAGTTCAACACCTCTTGGAGATTCACCCCTAAAGAGACCAGAAAATAAATCTGTTGGACTGTCAAAGTTATGTGTGTGAATGTGGTGTATATACGTTGTGTAGAGAATTGTTTATTCCCTGTCCAGCATTGATGTATCTTGGGGTTTTGACTTTATTTGGTTAGCCTTTTAGATTTGATTCTAACATCCCTCTGCCTAAATGCCTGAGCTGTTGTAAAAAAAAACAAAGGAACTTTGTTTGAGGGTAAAATGTTTTGTTTAAGTTGCAGGGTTTAGAAAGCTCAACTGCTTTCCGGGCCGCGCGCCGGGGCTCGGACAAATTCTATTGGGTCCCAACGGAAGTAAATCCGCTCGTGTTTCTGGAGGAGGAGGCGGGTCTTTGGAAATTTGGAATGCGTTGGAAGTTTTGCTGTATTTTCCAAAGATGGTGACGAGTATCCCGCGCGTGAATATGGACACCTGGGCAGTAGTGATTTTGTTCGTGATTGTCCAGCTCTGCTTCAGCTTAGCATATGAAGGTAAGGATTGACGCATTGGTATCCATCCCGCGGATAAGGGGAATTTCGTTAAACCACGAATACCCTAATGGACAACGTCCTGTTAATGTTAGTTTATAAAACACACTTTTTCGATATGAAGAAATGCATTGGAATTTAAGACTTAGCACATGTTGCAATAGATGCTCTATGTAAATTCACTATCAGATATCCCGCTGCTTCTTTTTTTTTTAGCAACATTTTCTGTTTACGTGGAGGGGGCTGAGTAAGGCTGGGGTGAAAGCAGGGGGAGTGTAGTGCGCATCTGAGGGACATCTCCCTTACAATTCGCTCGCAGTCGAAGGGGGCATGTGATTGAAAACATGATAGTCATTGCATGAAGTCATGCTTCTGAATGCTTACTTGGTCAAGCCTCGTTCTTGAGCGTTTGAAGTAAATAGTTGTAGTCCTTCGTTAAGTTTTTATTTTTTACATGCAAAGCAACTATCCTGCACTATCAGTTGATGTCCATCAGTTACTAAGATCTGTGCGTAAAACGTTCATCAAACTAATATTTAATTACCTAATCCATGTCTAACATTTTAATCATCCTAAAACAGTAGCGAATCACGTGGAAGTTCCTGTCAGTAGCCTATAATTTCACCTCCAGTCAACGTTTCCCAAATACAGTCCAACTAGTGCGACCGGCTTTGGAGCTTCAGTGCACTGCAATCAGAGCCCGTTGCTACGGAAATTCGGGCCGACATAGGCCAAAAGCCACACAAGGGCTCCTGTGTTCGGAATACCCGCACGTTTGCTCAGCCTCCCTCCCATTTCCTAGCTCGCTGCACACAGAACGCCGCAGATTTATGCGGCTCGTTTCTGTCGTGTGCTAGAGGTTTTTGTTTGATAACGCTGAGGCTGACAGGAAGATTATTCTCGCATAGAGATCCCTTTAAAGTTGTTTCAGTTTGCTCACGGATTGATATGTAGCTGTGTTGTGTTTTCTCATAGGCTGGTTGAAAACAGTCACAGATGGACGCAAACTCTCTTAAACACACACAAACATATTGTTAAATATAGCCTACTAATTCGTTGAGATGGATTAGTGCAAACCTGTGAAAGACAGCGCCCTGCAGTGAACAATTCACTGGAGAGGAAGGAGATGCTAAAACAAGTTCAAAGCATGGATGGGATCAGAAAATAGTTTGGATGCGTAGATGTGTGTGTGCCTATAGGTGTCCTTACCAAATTTGATATTCAATGTCTGTCAGATATAGATATTGTGTGGGTTTGTGCCTTAGATTGTGTGAGACTTGTTATAGGTTAATGTCTTTATTTTGTGTGAGACTGTTGAGTTAGAGGTTTAGGTATGTTTCAGTGGCAGTGGAGCTCACCACTTCTGTGAGATACAGAGGCTTTGACATGTATAAACACGCCGCTGGAATTAGTTTGATGGAAACTGACAGAAATCACAGCCAGTCAAATTGACTGATAACAGGAGTTATGGTTGTGTGTTTTTAACCGTTGTGTGTGTGTGGGTGTAGCATTAATGGGGCATTCATTTAACAAGACTGTTTGTCTTAGTTTAGGGACTGCTAAACTATGTGGTCACTGGCAAAGTGTGTGTGTCTGTGTGACTTTTAAAAGGGGGTTGAAAAGCAGGGGGATGGTTTGGGTTTTTAGCAACATAAATTCTGTATTCTCCTTTCTTCTAAGTGTACAGAACATTGAGGAATGTGTACAGAGACAAATCTCCTCCATTTAGCCTTCTGAGCTCTGTCAACAAAATCAGGAACACATGCCAACACAAGTTTCTCTGTCTAACCTAACCCAGAAATCCTTAATGTAAGCTGAACCTCAGTAAACACATTTTTATGCCTAAACCTAACCAGCAATGCTTAAACCTAAAAGTAGCCCCAATTCTAACATGCCTACACACTGTTCGCAAACATTAGGATAGCCACGCTAGCATCCCCAGAGCAGCTCGTTTGTGACTGTGTGTGTGGGGCGTGGGTGTGGCATGCTTGTGGGCTTGCTTGAGTGTGGTGGGTGTGGCTTGCTTGAGTGTGGTGGGTGTGGCTTGCTTGAGTGTGGTGGGTGTGGCATGCTTGAGTGTGGTGGGTGTGGCATGCTTGAGTGTGGTGGGTGTGGCATGCTTGAGTGTGGTGTGTGTGTGTGTGGGGTGTTCTGGCATCACCTACACAAAATTCCGTGGTTGGTCAGTTACTAGCTTTTTGGCTTGGTGATTTGCATAAAGTTGGAAAAAACAGAACTTTTGTCTTTGCACAAATAGCTAGTCTCTAGGTGATGCTTCCCTTCAGTGAAATGAATTGAGCAACCTCCCCCAACGTGAACAGTGTGCACACAGTAAAAATATGCGCAATCATGTTTTTCCCTAAACCTATGCCCTGAGCCATGAACACAATTTTCGCTAGTGGGGACCAGAGGTGTAAAAAGTACAAAGTAAAAGTACTCAACTGGGTTCGGCTGTGTTCACCGCTTTTGGGATGTATCTAATTAAGATCTAAATAACCAGGTAAAGGGAGTTCAAAACTAATTAGTGATCAATTAAATAAAAAGGAAGAGTGTAAATGATCAATTAAGGACACTGATGAGTTATGAACTCTGTTTACATGGTCATTTAACTCTTCTTTAGGAACTTCCCAAAACTGGTGAACACAGCCGAGTACTTCTACTTTGTACTTTTTACACCCCTGGTGGGGACCTACTAAAAACCTTTTAGGGGAATTTTGCAGGTTTTATTTTCAGTTTCCTCCATCTACAAATAGATGTGGATCACACACTTTTATTTGCTATTTAAATGGAGACATGAGTTGATTGCTCTTCAAAAACTCTACTTTTACTAATCCTAACCTAGCCCAAATGCATAGCCCCAACCCTGAAACCAACCAGTGATAACTAAGATACAACTGGATGTAATGTTATAATTGGTGTATGTCTTCCCTACATAACCCCTTAGCCAAAAATGGCATTTTTCCTAGAGGGGACCTGCCAAAAAAATGTAATTCACATTGACATGGCATTCTTTACTGAAGAGCAAACTTACTGTAAAACGAGTCATTATTACTATATTGTCAGTTTTTCCAAACAGACTGCCCTCTTGCTAAGTGGTCTCATGCATACAGTTTAGTTAATTGTCAGAAACCTCAAACATACCATTCTGACACTGTGTCATGTGACCCAGGGGAATCTACCAGCTTATTAATACTACTGGAGCAGCAGTATCCTGGTGGAAACCAGCCCTAACAACATGGTATTCTCTAGGTATATGGCTACATGGGATTAGAGTAGACACCATGAACCTTATTAATACTACTAGAGCAGCAGTATCCTGGTGGAAACCAGCCCTAACAACATGGTGTTTTCTAGATATATGGCTACATATCTAAACAGTATATATTTAAACACTCACCTAGTACAGTCAGTCACAATACGTACACATATATATGTACCTGAAGAACTCTACATATACATGTATATACACACATTTATACACTCACCTAAAGGATTATTAGGAACACCTGTTCAATTTCTCATTAATGCAATTATCTAATCAACCAATCCCATGGCAGTTGCTTCAATGCATTTAGGGGTGTGGACCTGGTCAAGACAATTTCCTAAACTCCAAACTGAATGTCAGAATGGGAAAGAAAGGTGATTTAAGCAATTTTGAGCATGGCATGGTTGTTGGTGCCAGACGGGCTGGTCTGAGTATTTCACAATCTGCTCAGTTACTGGGATTTTCACACACAACCATTTCTAAGGTTTACAAAGAATGGTGTGAAAAGGGAAAAACATCCAGTATGCGGCAGTCCTGTGGGCGAAAATGCCTTGTTGATGCTTGAGGTCAGAGAAGAATGGCCCTACTTAAAGCTGATAGAAGAGCAACTTTGACTGAAATAACCACTCGTTACAACCGAGGTATGCAGCAAAGCATTTGTGAAGCCACAACACGCACAACCTTGAGGCGGATGGGCTACAACAGCAGAAGACCCCACCGGGTACCACTCATCTCCACTACAAATAGGAAAAAGAGGCTACAATTTGTACAAGCTCACCAAAATTGGACAGTTGAAGACTGGAAGAATGTTGCCTGGTCTGATGAGTCTCGATTTCTGTGGTAGAGTCAGAATTTGGCGTTAACAGAATGAGAACATGGATCCATTATGCCTTGTTACCACTGTGCAGGCTGATGGTGGTGGTGTAATGTTGTGGGGGATGTTTTCTTGGCACACTTTAGGCCCCTTAGTGCCAATTGGGCATCGTTTAAATGCCATGGCCTACCTGAGCATTGTTTCCGACCATGTCCATCCCTTTATGACCACCATATACCCATCCTCTGATGCCTACTTCGAGCAGGATAATGCACCATGTCACAAAGCTTGAATCATTTCAAATTTGTTTCTTGAACATGACAATGAGTTCACTGTACTGAAATGGCCCCCACAGTCACCAGATCTCAACCCAATAGAGCATCTTTGGGATGTGGTGGAACGGGAGCTTCGTGCCCTGGATGTGCATCCCACAAATCTCCATCAACTGCAAGATGCTATCCTATCAATATGGGCCAACATTTCTAAAGAATGCTTTCAGAACCTTGTTGAATCAATGCCACGTAGAATTAAGGCAGTTCTTAGTATGGTGTTCCTAATAATCCTTTAGGTGAGTGTATATAACCTTGTAATATACATGTGTACCTGGAACTGGTATATACAGTATTATATATAAACTTGTATTATACATGTGGACCTGGAACTGGTATATACAGTATATATTCATATATAACCTTGTATTATACATGTGGACCTGGAACTGGTTTGTTGTTTTCAGTTGGCATGAAGAGAAAGGGAGAAGAAAGAGAGAGGAAAAAGAGACAGGGTTAAGAATGATTGGTTACTGAGAAAGGTGTCTGTGATTTTAGAGGGAAATAACAATGATTGGTTGAGGAAGAGATAAATTAAATGCGAGTTGTACATATAAAGGCAAAAAGAAAGAAAGATTTTAATTCCCAGATAAAACAGTCATGTGATACCTGTTCAGTTCTCTCTGATGTCTTTCTGCTCTGTGAGGACATCCTGTTTTTTTCAGAACTTGAAAGTTTAGGATATGGCCTTTATTCACTCACTGATGTTAACCAAATGGGAAATAAGAATTAAAAGTAAAACTTCATATAAAAGTAAACCTTATGCTGTCTACATATTGTCAGCTTTTATTCAGTCTGCTCAGTCTGTTTATATGTATGAGTCAACCACAGTTTTATTGCACCCCTGGCTGTTTTGAAAAAATTGTAAAGTAAAAGTAGTGCAATATTCTAATAAGATCCCCTAGGCAGTGAGGGAGAAAGAGAGAGACAGAGGGTAAAATAATGTTAGGATTTCTGCTGCAAGTTCCTGGATGTAAGTGTCTCTGTCAGTATGTGTGTAATGATAGACTAGCTCTGAAATATCACCTGCCATGGGTTATGGGGCTTTCTGTAGGTATGGTGTATTTCAGTAGAGCCCCTATGGGATTCCACATATTACAGAAAAAACTAAACAAGGAAACATGGCTTTCTGAGTAGAACTTTAGTTGTAGCAGGAAAGAAATTAAACCAAAATGGAGGGACTGCCTGTATACACAGTTTAGGGCTAGTAGAAGGTTGTGATGTTTCTGGTTCAGACAGGTTGTGATGTTTCTGGTTCAGACAGGTTGTGATGTTTCTGGTTCAGACAGGTTGTGATGTTTCTGGTTCAGACAGGTTGTGATGTTTCTGGTTCAGACAGGTTGTGATGTTTCTGGTTCAGACAGGTTGTGATGTTTCTGGTTCAGACAGGTTGTGATGTTTCTGGTTCAGACAGGTTGTGATGTTTCTGGTTCAGACAGGTTGTGATGTTTCTGGTTCAGACAGGTTGTGATGTTTCTGGTTAGAGTTATACAAGGGTTCATTTGGACATGGGTCCATAACATCCAGATGGTGTGCAGTAAGTAATTTTTTACACCCCTCCCTTCACTCCACCATCCCTTCACTATTCCCAAATAATTTCTCGCTCATTTCACTCTTTATTTCATTGTGTGTTATAAAGTTTTGTATCATTTTGAAGCAGAAATCCTGGATCATGCAGTAGTTTTGTAGGTTCCAATACTCTTATGTCCTTCCCTTTGGACAAAGTGTATAAATCAACTTGACAGGTGAAAGTGATAAGCCAAAGGTCTACTGCAAAGCCAGAGATCTGTTGCAAAGCCATTATTTGTTGTCAAATTCTAGTTTTCATATCAGTGACCAAGGAAAAACAGAAACCAAGGAAACCAATACTGGATCTCTAGTCAGAGATCACGGTAAGTATGTTTGTGTCCTATTAAAAAGACCTTGGGTCACATTAAGTAAGAACAAACTTCTGAAAATATTTTGAAATATAGAAGGTGTTGGTAGTTCCACCTCTCTTTCAAAATGTTTCTTTGTGTACTTACTGAATAGTGACCCCAGTTTGAGGCCAGTGCCCTACTGGTTTTAGAACAAAGTTTCACTAAAACAGATTTATTGTGCAAAAGCAGCTTGGACTCATCTTGTCTGCATGCAAATAAGTCCTCATCATCCTAACCCTGGGGGTGTTTTCCCACAGTGATAATCTTGTTTTATTAATGCTTTTTTGTAAAACACCAAACCTCTCAAGGATTAGCCCACAGAAATGGTTAGAGGAAATTACTGGGAGAAAACACATTCCAGCATGGACATTGCTGTTGAACACATTTTAAGTGTGGGATTTTCAACTTCATTGGCTGATCAGTCCTGATGACCCTGTTGGTTATTGGCTGATCAATCCTGATGACCCAGTTGGTTATTGGCTGATCAGTCCTGATGAGCCAGTTGGTTATTGGCTAATCAGTCCTGATGACCCGGTTGGTTATTGGCTGATCTCTACTCATTACTTCTACCAGGTCAATAAGCTACTCCAACCGGGTCATCAGCAGGCACTAATTATCCAACATTGATGAATTGAACATGGAGTTGATCTGAATGGCTCTGACCGTGCTGTAACGGATGCTATAATGGCATGGATACACAGATGAGACCTCCTTTCATCTTTATGTATTATGCCTATACTTTACATCACGTTTTGAAACGTTACTAAACCCTTTGAATGCTCTAATCAGAACGCAGCCTTGCACTGTCTCCCTGCCTGGTCACTGGCTGCTTTCCTCTCCTCTTCTTTCCCCAGGGTCAGGATACTATGGCTATGGAGATGATGAAGACGCATATGCTCGTAGAAACGGAGGTGAATGCTTAGCAAGGACTGGATTGCAGGTTTATTTCCCTGAAATATAAACAAGGTGGCCCTTTAAACCAAGCATTCCCATGATGATCCTTCATTCAAGTGTTGGAGTCTTCCAGATGTTGGGGAAAATGATCTTGGTGTTGTGCTGACAAATCTTAATCAGATCTGATTAATGATCCACTATAGCCTTCATTCTGAAGATTGATATGGTGGGTTTAGTAGTGATTGATTGATCCAGTGTAAATCCAATATATCAAAGAACATAAAAACACACTCTAGCAAGTCCTTACTGTTACTCAGTATCGAGTGCGGTGAGTGACAGATCCGTCTGTCTGTATACCTGTGACCAGCTGAATCATGGATTTACTAGCATGGCAGCTTTATCTCTCTAGACGATGAACATCGTTCTGAGGTGCCCATGGGTTATGTATGTATTTTGCTATGGTAGCCTACTACCTCCTTACTCACTGCTAAGACCAGGTATGTATGAGTGAGGTAAGAATGAGGTATGAGTGAGGTAAGTAAAACAGATGGCTTCTCAGTCTCACTACTAACTAGCAGTTTATTTAAATTGACAAAATTTTTATTCATTTTCTGTATGAATTCATTTTCTGTATGGATTATTTTTCTGTATGGATTCTTTTTCTGTATGGATTCTTTTTCTGTATGGATTAATTTTTTGTATGGATAATTATTGGAACATGTAGAAAGGATGTGTTGTATTTGCATTTTTTGTATTAGTTATAGGATTCGCCATCTTGATCTCCCCCCACTACTGGTTTTTAGGGACCCCTTGGTGTGCCCCCATAAAGGTGAAGCACGGCGATGTGAGTTGCCGTAGTCCCCAGGGGGGGCATTACAGGAACGTGATGGGCTCACGCTGTAAGATCCGCTGTAAGAGGGGATATGAGATGCAGCAGGGACACACAGAGGTTGTGTGTATGGCCAGCAAACACTGGTCTGGCAACTACGCCTGCAGGGGTGAGACACACACACAGACACACACACAGACACAAACAAACGCATCCCAGATACACACATACCTGCTGTAGATACTAAAATATACTTGTCAGATTTAACTTCTGCGAGTCCATTAAACACACAAGTTGTGAAAATACATTTATGGACTCGATTTTTGTTTCCCTCAGAGGTCCGTTGTCCAAAGCTGCAGATGCCTGTTAATGGGGGTTATAAGTGTTCCGATGGGTCCTACTTTAACTCACGCTGTGAGTTCTTCTGCTCTCCTGGATACACTCTGAAGGGGCCCAAGACTGTGACCTGCCAGTACCACAAGGCCTGGACATCAGGAGAGAGCGTTTGCATTGGTCAGTTATACTGTGTGTTTCTGTGTGTCTGTCTGTGTGTGTGTGTGTGTGTGTGTAGCTGTGTGCACATTGAATCCAGCCACATCCTTTTTCCAACCCTGAGACTGCTTCAGCCAAGGGAATACAGGTTTCTTACCATACAATTATAAATCCCATTCAGTCTGAAAGCTGACCAATTGAATGAGGTAGTGACCTCCTTCTGGGAAACAGGCTGTACTACAGACTATAAACTACAATCCTAGTCTCAGAATCACTGGGTGGTTATGCTGTCTGACATCTCTTCAATCACTATTTAAGGCAGTGTTTTATATTTTACCGTAACCCTGCAAATTTACATCCAGGAGAAAGGTACATGTTGAACCCATCCATCATCTTCCGCTTATCCGGGGCCGGGTCGCGGGGGCAGCAGTTTAAGCAGGGATGCCCAGACTTCCCTCTCCCTAGACACTTCCTCCAGCTCTTCCGGGGGGACACTGAGGCGTTCCCAGGCAAGCCGGGAGACGTAGTCCCTCCAGCGTGTCCTAGGTCTTCCCTGGGGTCTCCTGCTGGTGGGACGGGCCCGGAACACCTTCCCGGGAAGGCGTTCAGGAGGCATCCAGAACAGATGCCCAAGCCACCTCAGCTGACCCCTCTCGATGTGGAGGAGCAGCGGCTCTACTCTGAGCTCCTCCCGGGTGACTGAGCTTTTCACCCTATCTCTAAGGGATCGCCCAGCCACCCTGCGGAGAAAGCTCATTTCGGCCACCTGTATCCGGGATCTTGTCCTTTCGGTCATGACCCAATGCTCATGACCATAGGTGAGAGTTGGAACGTAGATTGACCGGAAAATCGAGAGCTTCGCCTTGTGATCATCCGCAAAGAGCAGAGACGAAATCGTGTGGTCCCCAAACCTGACACCCTCCGGCCCCTGGCTGCGCCTCGAAATTCTGTCCATAAAAATTACGAACAGAACCGGCGACAAAGGGCAGCCCTGCCGGAGTCCAACATGCACAGGGAACAAGTCTGACTTACTTACGGCAATGCGGACCAAGCTCCTGCTTCGATGTTGAACAGCAATTTAAAAAATTCATTATATGTTGAATGACTGTTTATATAATTATACAAACTGCTGAATATTGTAGGTCTCAGAACCTTGATGGTGAATAATCATAGTGTGTTTGTGGGTGTCTGTGGGTGGTGTTTTTGTTTGTGTCTGTGGGCGGTGGTTTTGTGTGTGTCTGTGGGTGGTGATTTTGTGTGTGTCTGTGGGGGGTGGTTTTGTGTGTGTCTGTGGGTGGTGGTTTTGTGTGTTTGTCAAAGCCATTTTATAAGAGCGGAAATTGTCTGTTGTTTCCAGACAAGACAACACACTACATTTTAAATAGCAAACTCAATGTTGACATGTGAATGACACACAGACACACTCACATGTTACTTGATATAATAGCTGTGATGGAGTTTAGTGCTGCTCCAGTGAAATTACATTGATTCTCCTGGTCGACTGTGACATGAGATTCTCGGGTTTAAAATATCCCAATTACACAAACAGGAAGCAGCACACTGACCCTGGCTAATGATTCTGTTTATCTCACTTCCTCTAGCTTTTTTCCCCCTGTACATCCACAGACCTTTTCAACCACTCTCAATACTACCTTCATCCTGTCCATCTCTCCTCCTGTCTCCACCCGATTCAACCCACCGTCTCCATCTCTCCTCCTGTCTCCTCCCGATTCAACCCATCCTCTCCATCTCTCCTTCTGTCTCCTCCCGATTCAACCCACCCTCTCCATCTCTCCTTCTGTCTCCTCCCGATTCAACCCACCTTCTCCATCTCTCCTCCTGTCTCCTCCCCATTAAACCCACTCTTTCCATCTGTCTCTCTGGTAGATGTGGATCCCCCAGTGATAAAATGTCCTAACCTGAAGGACAAGACGGCAGAACCTGGGATGTTGACTGCCAGGGTCACCTGGGACACACCTGAGGGTCAGGACACAGCCGACGGCATCCTAACCGAGTCAGTCTGACCCTTAATCCTTTATTTAGTAGAGGTAGGACTGGAGGAGGAGTAGTAGTAGTAGTTGAATAATAGTGGTAGTATTAGTAGTGGTAGTAGTTGAATAGTAGTAGTAGTAGAAGTAGTGGTAGTAAGTACTACTAGAAGTATAGTAGTAGTGGTAGTAGTAATAGTGGTGGTAGTAGTACCACTAGAAGTAGTGGTAGTATTAGTAGTGGTTGTAGTACCTCTTAATGCTGACTTGCCTGTCCTGGTGGGTCAATGAATGGGAGACCAAATACTCAGGTGTTGCTAGAATGGGGCACTCTTCTCTCTGGTCTAGTAGTAGTGGTAGTAGTTGTGGTAGTAGTAGTATACGTAGTAGTAGTAGCATTATCCTCTTGGATATCCCACTCTCACTGAGACAACCTTGGCAGTGGTATTCTGCATACTGTTTGACTGAGACTGTGTTTACAGTGTCATCCTAAAAGGGAAGCCTCCTGGAAACTTCCCTGAGGGACTCCATAAGATGTCCTACACTGTGTTTGACCGAGCAGGAAACCGGGCCAGCTGCCGCTTCTCCGTCAGAGTACGAGGTGACACCCAAAAACCTTTAGATTGGTTTCATGTACAGTACAAATAAACTTTTCTAACAACATTTGAAAGAACAATCACACGTAAACATCGTAAGCCTCTAAAGCAAGGAAGCACGTTTATTTATATAGCATAATTCATACATAGAAGAAATTCAATGTGCTTTACAATGAAAAGAAATATATAAAAATGCAATACAATAAAACAGTCAGATTGTTACAATTCAATAACCACCCTCCAGGGGGACTCTCCACCCCGGTATCTCAATCCTTGCACTCCAGCGCTTGGATAATACCCTACATCGAAGTCTAAAGTGTCTGTATAAATATTTTTGTGCTGCCAGTTCGTCGTTGCAGCCCCATAACTCCCCCAGAGAACGGCTATATGAAGTGTGACAGTGACAGGGATAACTATGGAGCCACCTGTGACTTCAGATGTACAGGAGGGTATGAGCTGCAGGGTAGTGTTGCCAGGGTGTGTCAGTATGGGCTCACCTGGTCTGGCACAGAAACCACCTGTTCAGGTATGTGTATATTTGTGTGTATGTATAGAGAGTTCTTCAGGTAGGTGTATATCTGTGTATACAGCTCCGGAAAAAATGAAGAGACCACTGCACCTTTTTCTTTCCTTTCCAAAAAAGTTGAAAAGGAACGTTTTGAGTGAGGAACAGAAACGTTCAGTTTGCAGTGGTCTCTTTATTTTAACCCTTCTGTTCCTCACTCAAAACCTTCCTTTTTGACTTTTTTGGAAAGGAAAGAAAAAGGTGCAGTGGTCTATTCATTTTTTCTGTGTGTATATATGTAGAGTCTGTGTGTGTGTATATATATATATGTATATATACACTCACCTAAAGGATTATTAGGAACACCATACTAATACTGTGTTTGACCCCCTTTCGCCTTCAGAACTGCCTTAATTCTACGTGGCATTGATTCAACAATGTGCTGAAAGTATTCTTTAGAAATTTTGGCCCATATTGATAGGATATCATCTTGCAGTTGATGGAGATTTGTGGGATGCACATCCAGGGCACGAAGCTCCCGTTCCACCAAATCCCAAAGATGCTCTATTGGGTTGAGATCTGGTGACTGTGGGGGCCATTTCAGTACAGTGAACTCATTGTCAATTTGAAAAGATTTGAGCTTTGTGACATGGTGCATTATCCTGCTGGAAGTAGCCATCAGAGGATGGGTACATGGTGGTCATAAAAGGATGGACATATTCGGAAACAATGCTCAGGTAGGCCGTGGCATTTAAACGATGCCCAATTGGCACTAAGGGGCCTAAAGTGTGCCAAAAAAACATCCCCCACACCATTACACCACCACCACCAGCCTGCACAGTGGTAACAAGGCATGATGGATCCATGTTCTCATTCTGTTTACGCAAAATTCTGACTCTACCATCTGAATGTCTCAACAGAAATCGAGACTCATCACACCAGGCAACATTCTTCCAGTGTGCGTGTTGTGGCTTCACAAATGCTTTGCTGCATACCTCGGTTGTAACGAGTGGTTATTTCAGTCAAAGTTGCTCTTCTATCAGCTTGAATCAGTCGGCCCATTCTCCTCTGACCTCTAGCATCAACAATGCATTTTCGCCCACAGGACTGCCGCATACTGGATGTTTTTCCCTTTTCACACCATTTGTAAACCCTAGAAATGGTTGTGCATGAAAATCCCAGTAACTGAGCAGATTGTGAAATACTCAGACCGGCCCGTCTGGCACCAACAACCATGCCACGCTCAAAATTGCTTAAATCACCTTTCTTTCCCATTCTGACATTCAGTTTGGAGTTCAGGAGATTGTCTTGACCAGGACCACACCCCTAAATGCATTGAAGCAACTGCCATGTGATTGGTTGGTTAGTTAATTGCATTAATGAGAAATTGAACAGGTGTTCCTAATAATCCTTTAGGTGAGTGTATAAATATGTGTGTATATATATGTATATGTAGAGTTCTTCAGGTACATATATATGTGTATGTATTGTGACTGTACTAATGATTTAATTTGCTTTCATAAAATAAGATGATTGGATATGATATTCCATGGTGTGGTGTTTCATTATGTAATGTCATGTTATAACACAGCCATGAACATCAACGTTGGGGTGCGAACAGCCTCAGGTCTGCTGGACCAGTTCTATGAGAAACGACGCCTCCTTATCATCTCTGCTCCCACAGCTGCCAATCACTACTACAGGTTTCAAATGACCAATCTGCAGGTGAGGGAAGAACACACTGGGACAGAGGGAGACAGGGAAGATGGAGGGCTGAGGGGAGAGAGAAGACAGAATGAGGGAGAGAGAGGGAAGATGGAAGGAGAAGGAGGTAAGAAGGGAGAGGGAGGGAGGGAAGAAGGGAAAGGGAGGGAAGAAGGGAGAGAGAGGGAGGGAAGAAGGGAGAGAGAGGGAGGGAAGAAGGGAGAGAGAGGGAGGGAAGAGGAGAGGGAGGGAGGGAAGAAGGAGGGCTGAGGGGAGAGAGAAGACAGAATGAGGGAGAGAGAGGGAAGATGGAAGGAGAGGGAGGTAAGAAGGGAGAGGGAGGGAGGGAAGAGGAGAGGGAGGGAAGAAGGGAGAGGGAGGGAGGGAGGGAAGAAGGGAGAGGGAGGGAGGGAGGGAGGGAAGAAGGGAGAGAGGGAGGGAGGGAAGAAGGGAGAGAGAGGGAGGTAAGAAGGGAGAGAGAGGGAGGGAGAGGGAGGGAGGGAAGAAGGGAGAGGGAGGAAGGGAAGAAGTGAGAGAGAGGGAGGGAAGAAGGGAGAGAGAGGGAGGGAAGAAGGGCGAGGGAGGGAGGGAAGAAGGGAGGGAGGGAAGAAGGGAGAGAGGGAGGGAGGGAAGAAGGGAGAGAGAGGGAGGGAAGAAGGGAGAGAGAGGGAGGGAAGAAGGGAGAGGGAGGGAGGGAAGAAGTGAGAGGGAGGGAGGGAAGAAGGAAGAGAGAGGGAGGGAAGAAGGGAAGAAGGGAGAGAGAGGGAGGGAAGATTGATGAAGAGAGGAAGATGAATGGAGGTTATGAAGGGGTAAAAGTAGAGGAAAAAGAAAGAGAAGATGAAGGGAAGAGCAGTCTGTGTGCACCCACCCTACTTAGGTGTGTGTGTGTGTGTGTGTGTGTGTGTGTGTGTGTGTGTGTGTGTGTGTGTGTGTGTGTGTGTGTGTGTGTGTGTGGGGGGGGGTGTGGGGGTGTGGGGGTGTGGGGGTGTGTGTTGTACTGATGCTGTTCGTAGTGCTACTGAGCAGAAAATGTCACTGCAGACTTCACAGGGCTGGTTTTCTCTGTAAATTCAGGCTATTCTTGATTTGGATGTTTTTCTGCCTGTCTAAAGATATTAAGGAGGAGAAGCTTGTAAAGGGCTTGCTTGACCTTTAAAGTTGCAGAATGTAGGGGACTATTGTCATTTGATGTGAGTCATTCAAACCTGCTTTAACGAACCTGAGGGCTGGACTACGAAGGGAGTTCAACCTACTCAGATTTAACTCAGGCTTATCAAAGAAAGTCAGGGTTGACAAACTCTGATTGCCTAGTTTGGTGTTAAATGGTACTACGACGGTGATTAAGATGTTTGTTAGTTGACTCTGTGTTAACTTAATTGGAGTTTGTGCGTTTCTCCTAAAAGGGGTGCGTTTGGCAATGCAGGCTGAGTTTTTGCACAGTGGCTCGTGCTCCGAATTCTTCCCCTGAAGAATGCAAAGTCCGGATATGAGGACTTTAAAGAAAGGTTCAATCTAACACTGTGGTGGACAACAAAGCCAGGGAGGCTGGATTGTAGGAGCAGTGTTCTTGTCATATGTTCTCAATTTTGTTTTACAGACTTTCCTTATTTATTTGTGTTATGATTGAGATGTAAGGAAAAGTAAAATAGTCTATCTAAATATGTGAAAACAATTAAGATAATTCAATTATGGCCTACACATGGGCTACATCTCCAGTTACTCCCTGTAACTGATTTAAGATCTACTCCATAAAGCACCTAGGTTGTAGGGCTCCCTGTATGAATTTAATTATCAAATACCTGAACATAAATGCTGTGAAATGACTTCCTACTCACATAATCCCCCTTATGTTCTCACAGGGGCTCTAATGGGGATGTGCATACAGTCAATCACACCAGTCACCATTCCTATGGAAGACAATGTGTTCTGATAGCCTAGGCCCAGCCTATGCATATTTAAAATAGACCAAGTATTTTTTGCGAATTACTTGCGATCACATATTGATCTTTAGAACGCTCAACTGGCCAGGGAGCATGATGCATCAAGTATTTTAGTGAGAATACTGAATGACTTGCGAACTGCAAGTATTGGAGTATTGGTACTCGGTACCTTGCTTATCTCCATCCGTATTGTTATTATAATATTACTGTGTTAATGTTATTAGTAGTATTGTTATTATAATATTACTGTGTTAATGTTATTAGTAGTATTGTTATTCTAATATTACTGTGTTAATGTTATTAGTAGTATTGTATGCGCCATCATGTGATGCGAGTGAGTTACTCCAAAGAAACAGAACTTAACGTCAATGTGTATTGTTTCTCTAATAGCGGTAAACGAAGAACATGGTGTTTCCTGTCTGAAATTGTATATTATATGTATATTATATGAATCTGTATGTGTGTTTATGATATTTTTGTGTGTGTTTATGACATTACTGTGAGTGTGTGTGTTTATGATAGTAACGTGTGTGTTTGAGTTTCTGTTATTAATGTGTGTGTTCCAGCATGCCCAGTGTGGTCTGGACCTCAGGCATATGACGCTGATTGAGCTGGTGGGGGTTTACCCTGCACAGATGGGCCGTATCGGCCACAGACTCATCCCCCCAGGGCTAGCTCTACAACTCAGGTACACACACACAGACTCATCCCCCCCAGGGCTAGCTCTACAACTCTCTTTGTGTTGTCCCCACATTTACACCTGTGGGATCATAAACACACATACACTTTAAATATTTTATATACAGTTCGGTCAGGACTGAAATAACACTGAAATAGTTTTCATAATTTTGGCTCTGTACTTCACCACAATGGATTTGAAATGAAACAACCGAGATGCAATTGAAGTTCAGACTTTCAGCTTTAAATCAAAAATATTGTTTGAAACGTTTAGGAATTGCAACCATTCTAATACACAGTCCCCTTATTCCAGGGGCTCAAATGTAATTGGACAATTTAACACAATCAATAATAAAAAATGTAAAAGTAATACTTTGTTGAGAATCCTTTGCAAGCAATGATTGCTTGAAGTCTAGAACGCATGGACATCACCAAACGCTGGGTTTCCTCCTTTGTGATGCTTTGCTTGGCCTTTACCGCAGGTGTTTTCAGTTGTTGTTTGTTCGTGGGTCTTTTTGCCTTTAGTTTTGTCTTCAGCAAGTGAAATGCATGCTCAGTTGGGATGAGATCAGTTTATTGACTCAGCCATTGCAGAATATTCCACTTATTTGCCTTAAAAAAGCATGATGATCCTGGATTGCTTTCGCAGTATGTCATTGTCCATCCGTAAAGTGAAGTGCTGTCCAATAAACTTCACTGAATTTGGAATTTGAATCTAAGCAGACAATATATCCCTATAGACTTTCAGAATTCCTCCGGCTGCTTCTGTCACTTCATCAATAAACACTAGTGACCCAGTGCCATTGGAAGCCATTCATGCCCATGCCATCACACTGCCTCCACCGTGTTTTACAGATGATGAGGTTTGCTTCGGATCATGAGCCATTCCAAGCCTTCTCCATACTTTTTTAATCTCATTATTCTCGTACAGGTTGATCTTAGTTTCACCTGTCCAAAGAATGCTGTTCCAGAACTGGTCTGGCTCTTTTAGATATTTTTGGTCTAATCTGGCCTTTCTAGAGGTTTATGAATGGTTTGCACCTTATGGTGAACCCTTTGAATTTGCCCTTGTGAAGTCTTCTCTTTATGGTAGACTTGGATACTGTTAAGCCTACCTCCTGGAGAGTGTTCTTCACTTGGCTGTATGTTGTCAAGGGGTTTTCCTTTACCATGGAAAGGATCCTACGATCATCCACCACAGTTGTCTTCTGTGGACGTCCAGACCTTTTTGTGTTGCAGAGCTCACCAGTGTGTTCTATTTTTCTCTGAATATACCAAACTGTTGATTTGGCCACAACAAATGTTGCAAGCAAGCAACCAAATTTAGTAATATAGCACAATTTATACATAGAAGCAATTAAATGTGCTTTACAAATTTAGATTTTCAACAATCCACATATATCAAAGGTCCCTGATTGTATGGAGACTGATTGTATGATTGTAAGGGTAGCAACCACTGTACCTTCTTCTCCGGACAGCACCTCCTTCTCCAGACAATTAGGCTGCCCACAGTAGCAACAACAGAACAGGAGCTAGATAACAACTAGAAAACATTATCACTATCAAACCAGGCTCCTCTAACAATGTGAATGTGTGTTGGTGAGACTGCTTTTATCATCTTTGCTGCTACCAGGTTGACAAGACAATGTCTAGCAATGTACAAGTCCTGGTTTAACAGGCAACCATTAGTAATGTGTAAAAGCCTATACAGCTGTGAAAAAAATTAAGAGACCACTCCTAATGTTTCTCAAATCAGCATCTCTGCATGTATGGCAGCCATTCCATTCCAGTGTTAAATTCCAACACAGGCACACATCATTTTACTTAATGAGGTACTGATTAGGTGATTACCTGAACCAGATCTAATTTAACAGGGAAAAGTATAAAAACCAGTGCTGTGGTCATCACTATCCTTTTGCAATAGGACCAGCTTCATGGCAAAAACAGTGCAAGTAGTATCTCAAAGTTAACTATTCAGCATGACAAAAGAGTTGAAAAGAAAAGCTTTGAGTGAGGAAAAGAAGGGTTAAATTTTGGCTTTACTGGCAGTGGGATACAGTGAGCATTAGGTTGCTTCCATTCAGAAAATCTCAAAGACGGTGGTTCATAAGAACAAGGTCAAGCATCAGACATTGGGGACAACAAAGCTAAAGAGTGGCAGAGAGTGAAAACAACTGTCCACTGACCAAGATGACCGTCAACTCATTTGAATGTCACTCAACAACCGTAGGATGACATCAAGTGACCTACAAAAAGAATGACAAACAGCAGCTGGGGTGAAGTGCACGGCGAGGACGTTTCGAAACAGGCTCCTAGGGGCTGGGCTGAAGTTGTGCAAAGCTAGGAAAAAGCCCTTCATCAATGAGAAGCAAAGAAGAGCCAGGCTGAAGTTTGCCCAACACCTGGTCGTCTAATGGTTAGACTGAGACCTGGAGTGGCCTACAATCCACAGTGTCTCTCACCCACTGTGAAATTTGGTGGAGGATCAATGATGATCTGGGGATGCTTTAGCAAGGCTGAAATCGGGCCAAGTACAACATTATCCTGGAAGAACACCTGCCTCCTGCTCTGACAATGTTCCTGCTCTGAGAATAGCTTTTTCCAGCAGGACAATGCCACACAGCCAGGTCAATCGAGGTATGGATGGAGGACCACCAGATCAAGACCCTGTCATGGCCAGCCTAATTTCCAGACCGGAACCCCATTGAAAACCTCTGGAATTTGATCAAGAGGAAGATGGATGGTCACAAGCCATCAAACAAAGCTGAGCTGCTTGGATTTTTGTGCCAGAAATGGCATAAAGTCACCCAACAGCAATGTGACAGACTGGTGGAGAGCATGCCAAGACGCATGAAGGCTGTGATAAAAAATCAGGGTTATTCCACAAAATATTGATTTCTGAACCTAAGTTAAAACATTAGTATTTTGTTGTTGTAAAATTAATATGTATTTGTTTTGAAAACCCTGCATCTTCTTTTGGTAAGTTTTCTACAAATGAATACTCTACATGACAATATTTTTATTAGGAATTTGGGAGTAATGTCTAGTTTATAGAATAAAACAAATGTTAATTTTACTCAAACACATACCTATGAATTGTAAAACCAAAGAAACTGATCATTTTGCAGTGGTCTCTTAATTTTTTCAAGAGCTGTATTATCAAGTTGAACCCCCCCCCCCCCACAAGCAACATTAAACATATGTCAGTGATGTTTAGGGGGTTAGAGGGTTAGACGTTTAGGGGGTTAGACGTTTAGGGGGTTAGACGTTTAGGGGGTTAGACGTTTAGGGGGTTAGGGGGTTAGACGGTTAGGGGGTTAGAGGGTTAGATGTTTAGGGGGTTAGATGTTTAGGGGGTTAGAAGGTTAGACGTTTAGGGGGTTAGACGTTTAGGGGGTTAGAGGTTTAGGGGGTTAGAGGTTTAGGGGGTTAGAGGTTTAGGGGGTTAGAAGGTTAGACGTTTAGGGGGTTAGAAGGTTAGAGGTTTAGGGGGTTAGAGGTTTAGGGGGTTAGAGGTTTAGGGGGTTAGAGGTTTAGGGGGTTAGAGGTTTAGGGGGTTAGATGGTTAGGGGTTTAGGGGGTTGGAGGGTTAGGGTGTTAGAGGGATAGACATTTAGGGGGTTAAGGGTTTTGAGGTTCAGGGGTTAGAGATTTAGGGGGTTATTACATCCTGCCCAGACCATTTCAGGGTGCAATTCACAGATAGACAGGGAACCAGATAACCAGATGCTTGCGATTTATTTTATGGGCTATGTCGACTCCCACAGGTGGATGAAGCCTTGGAGCTTCCAGAGAGCTGGAACAGCACTCACCTTCAGTCTATTTTAATCTGCGTTTATGTAAATGTTAATGATAGAGGTTACATCTGAGTAAATAACCATGTTTAGGCATAGAGAATCAATACACAATGTCTGTTCCTGGCGAGCACTGCACGCACACACAGTTTACAGTTTACTAACCTACTGTAGTGGGTAAGCAAAACAAAACATTTAATGTTCCCTTACCATAATCTTAACTTTATCCTCAAAGACCTAAACTTTGTCTAGCACTAATGCCCAACCTTAAACCTAACCTGTAATTCCTAAACTTAACCTGGCCCTAATGCCCAGCCCTAACCGTAATTTGAAGATTCACCCTAAACCTAACCACCAAATCAGTAAATCTACTGTGGGGAGAACAAGTATTTGATACACTGACAATTTTGCAGGTTTTCCTACTTACAAAGCATGTAGAGGTCTGTATGTATATTTTTATCATAGGTACACTTCAACTGTGAGAGAAGGAATCTAAAATAAAAATCCAGAAAATCACATTGTATGATTTTAAAATAATTAATTTGCATTTTATTGCATGACATAAATATTTGATCACCTACCAACCAGTAAGAATTCCGGCTCTCACAGACCTGTTAGTTTTTTTTTAAGAAGCCCTCCTGTTCTCCAATCATTACCTGTATTAACTGCAGCTGTTTGCACTCGTTACCTGTATAAAAGACACCTGTCCACACACACAATCAAACAGACTCCAACCTCTCCACAATGGCCAAGACCAGAGAGCTGTGTAAGGACATCAGGGATAAAATTGGAGACCCACACAAGGTTGGGATGGGCTACAGGACAATAGGCAAGCAGCTTGGCTGTTGGTGCAATTATTAGAAAATGGAAGAAGTTCAAAATGATGGTCAACCTCCCTCGGTCTGGGGCTCCATGCAAGATCTCATCTCGTGGGGCATCAATGATCATGAGGAAGGTGAGGGATCAGCCCAGAACTACACGGCAGGACCTGGTCAATGACCTGAAGAGAACCACAGTCTCAAAGAAAACCATTTAGTAACACACTACGCCGTCATGGATTAAAATCCTGCAGTGCACGCAAGTTCCCCCTGCTCAAGCCAGCGCATGTCCAGGCCTGTCTGAAGTTTGCCAATGACCATCTGGATGATCCAGAGGAGGAATGGGAGAAGGTCATGTGGTCTAATGAGACAAAAATAGAGCTTTTTGGTTTAAACTCCATGGATGGGGCCATGTATCGCGAGATCTTGGCCAACAACCTCCTTCCCTCAGTAAGAGCATTGAAGATGGGTCGTGGCTGGGTCTTCCAGCATGACAACGACCCAAAACACACAGCCAGGGCAACTAAGGAGAGGCTCCGTAAGAAGCATCTCAAGGTCCTGGAGTGGCCTAGCCAGTCTCCAGACCTGAACCCAATAGAAAATCTTTGGAGGGAGCTGAAACTCCGTATTGCCCAGCGACACCCCCGAAACCTGAAGGATCTGGGGAAGGAGGAGTGGGCCCAAAATCCCTGATGCAGTGTGTGCAAATCTGGTCAAGAACTACAGGAAACGAATGATCTCTGTAATTGCAAACAAATGTTTCTGTACCAAATATTAAGTTCTGCTTTTCAGATGTATCAAATACTTATGTCATGCAATAAAATGCAAATTAATTATTCAAAAATCATACAATGTGATTTTCTGGAGAGGTTGGAGTCTGTTTGAGTGTGTGGACAGGTGTCTTTTATACAGGTAACGAGTTCAAACAGCTGCAGTTAATACAGGTAATGAGTGGAGAACAGGAGGGCTTCTTAAAAAAAAACTAACAGGTCTGTGAGAGCCGGAATTCTTACTGGTTGGTAGGTGATCAAATACTTATGTCATGCAATAAAATGCAAATTAATTATTTTAAAATCATACAATGTGATTTTCTGGATTTTTGTTTTAGATTCGGTCACTCACAGTTGAATACCTATGATAAAAATTACAGACTTGTAAATGCTTTGTAAATGGGAAACACTGTCGATTTTGCAGGTTATCAAATACTTATTTTTTTCCTAGTGGGGATGTCTCCTCACTGTTAAGTAAAACATGTAAAACACACACAACCACCATTTATAGCAAACTATTACCATTATATATTTGGCCTTGACCTGATGGAAGTGTTGATGGGTGTTACCTAGGTTACTGCTCCAGATCTCCCATAATAACTTCAACATGGTGATGATAGACAAGCAGGGGATGGACAGAGAACGCTACACATACCCGATCACCTCCGCCCAGATCTTCACCACCATAGACACCTGGCAGGGACGGAAGGATGAGATGGTGCTACAACAGGAGGCAGGCCACACCTGCCAGTAGGAAGACGCCTTCGCCACGACCACGCCCTGACGCCTTCGCCACGACCACGCCCTGACGCATTCGCCACGACCAAGCCCCGAAGCCTTTGCCCTGACCACGCCCCGAAGCCTTTGCCCTGACCACGCCCCGAAGCCTTTGCCCTGACCACGCCCCGAAGCCTTTGCCCTGACCACGCCCCGAAGCCTTTGCCCTGACCACGCCTTTGCCCTGACCACGCCTTTGCCCTGACCACGCCCCGAAACCTTTGCCCTGACCACGCCCTGATACCTTTGCCACAACCACGCCCCAAGACCTATTCTACTACCGGGCCAAAATCATTATGTTGACAGTCCCCATCTTCACCTTCTGTCACAGGCTGTGATTCATTCAAACACACGGTAGCCATGTTTACATGTCTTTATTTACAATATTCATTCTGTAACCACATACTTCAAATTGTGAAAATGTAAAGCATAACTGTGAGGGGAATCCCTTGGTAGTAGTACTGATAGGAGTAGTTTTAGGTTTGTATAAAGTACTGAAGACCAGTCAGTGGGGTTTAGTTGACCTTAGGAAATTTGCATAAATACTACAATGCTTGTCTGACTGAACTAAACCCACATCTCTTCTACAATACTATCGTTGTGTAAACCTTTTGTCTGAACCTCTGACTCTCATCCTCCACGTTCCCAAATCAGGCTATGGCTGGTTAACTTTTCCCTCCCAAGGAGAGAGCACCAGAAATCCCAAAACCCTCTTATTTCCCTCCATGCAATGTGAGGAGAGCGGGTGATAGCCACTGTTAAGGAGGAGTCTTGGAACACCTAATTGGAGTTTAGAGTGTTGAGACCAAGCTGATTGGAATGGAGAATGACAATAAAATACAAGAGATTCCTCTCTTCTATTATCACTTCATTTTACAGGCTGAGATCCTAGACAGTCACAATAATATTGTTTCTTGTATTTGTCATTGTTCTTTTTCTTTCAGCTGGGACACATTCTTACTGAAATATTGAGTGATAAATTGTTTTTAAGATTTAAACTGGGACATTCCTTTAGCTGTTTTATATTTATGCTTCTCCATTCTGAAAGCAGTGTTTTAATTCATTCATTATTAATAAGCACTGTGAATGTGTGTGATGTCACAGGCAGTGATGCTGGTTCATCAGTACACTGCTATTTGTCTGTTCTGTTTGATTTTACACAGCCATGATTAAATATTCCTCTCAAAGAGAGATTGACTATGGCTTTCTGTTGTTACAGAACCAGAACAATGCGTTATGATTTTGCCTGTCAGTCTAGTTACCTCTCTTGTAATGCTAGTATTTTAACCTACAACTGAACATTATTTTTATCCTCAAGATAGACTTTGAATAGTGTGCATCTATACCTCCACCTACAACTTCAGAGAGGGATTTGGTTACTTTCCACAGAGCCAATAACAGGGAACTGCCAAAGACTCAGAACCCCATTTAAGCCAAATCAATTAGAGATCTCTTAGAACCTCTTTCATAAGCACAGTTAAATATTGCACAAAAAGGATCACAGGTATATGTGTGGTTTATTTCTTCAAAATATTCCTATAATAACACATTATAACCAACAGAAAAAATTTATTCAGTCACATTTCCATGTCAAATTAAACAGTCTAGCTTTGAACTTATAGGACATTATAACAAAGACAATTACATGCTGTTAGACACGCCTAGTTTCTTTAGTAGCAGGGTATTGGACAGAAGTCATCTACACAGTAAATGTCGTTTTAATTGTACTATTATTATCCGGCACTTATTTACCGTTATAACAGGAACTCAGATGACGGCAGAAGACTTGACATTCCACATAAAGAATGGCATCACGGTAGGAAGTCACTATACGCTGAAAACAAGGCTGCAGCCCAAACGGAATCCTATTCCCTGTGGAGGGCACTAAACAGGGACAGGGTCTCATTTGGGAAACCGACCAAGACTCCGGAGCCACTTACAGGGGGACACTAAAAGTGGTATGATTCATCCAGGGAGATTGTAAGGCCTGTCCGGACAGAGTGGCTTGAGATAAAGGGACAGACTAATGGATGTGCTCTGTGTAATGAGTCACAGACTGAAAGGGCGCCCTGGACACTGATTCACCATGGAACTGTTGTCCTCTCAATTCCTCAGGGCCCCTGGGGCAAAAAGTGCTACAGTCCATCTGACACAATACATTTCCATCATTTTGGTGCATTCATGGCCCTCCGGTTTGATTCACACCATCTTTATTTCCCCGAAAAATTGAAGTCCAAAAACGTCTGATGAGGAAGTATCTATTTGTGTGTTCTACTCTTAGTATGTGTTAAAGTCTACAGTAAAAATGAGTGTTTTCAGGGTCAGTTATGAGTCAACACAGGGGTGTTATCAGTTGAACAATGCTGTTATAATACCATTATTGCGTGACATACTAAAATCTAGAAACACACCCTTATTAGACTTTTACAGTATAGGCATCTCCTCAGCATGCATCCAGCCCTATGTTACCTTATAGGAATAGATACCCATAACCTCTGATAAATGAACAGATCCCCTTAATAGTTAAGTTTAGGAGCTACCTGGTCCTTCATCTGGGGTTAAAGGACAACTCCAGTCTGATCTTATATCTGGGGTTAAGGACAACTCCAATATGATCCTATATCTGGGGTTAAAGGACAACTCCAAGCTGATCCTATATCTGGGGTTAAAGGACAACTCCAAGCTGATCCTATATCTGGGGTTAAAGGACAACTCCAGTCTGATCCCATACCTGGGGTTAAAGGACAACTCCAGTCAGTGGTAGTAGTAGTAGTTGTATAAGTAGCAGTAGTTGTGGTGGTAACAGTTGCTGAAGTTGACTTCGTAGTGGTAGTTGTAATAGTAGTTGTAGTGGTAGCAGTAGCGGTAGAAGTAGTTGTAATAGTAGTGGTAGCAGTCGTAGTTGTTGTAGTAATTGTAGTAGTAATGGTATCAGCATTAGTAGCAGTTGTTGTACAGGTAGCAGTAGTGGTAGCAGTCGTAGTAGTAGTAATAGTAGGAATAGTCATAGTGGTTGCAGAAGCAGTTGTCATTGTGGTAGAAGTAGTAGTAGTAGTCGTTGTATTGGTAGCAGTAGCAGTAGTCGTCATCATCGTAGTGGTAGGAGCAGTACTAGTAGTCGTTGTATTGGTAGCAGTAGTAGTAGCAGTAGTAGTCGTTGTATTGGTAGCAGTAGTAGTAGTCTTCATCGGTGTGGTAGGAGCAGTAGTAGTAGTGGTAGTCGTCGTAGTGGTAGCAGTAGTAGTTGTTGTAGTGGTAGCAATAGTAGTTGTAGTCGTCATCGTAGTGGTAGTAGTTGTAGTCGTCATAGTGTCAGCAGTATTAGTAGGAGTAGTCCTCGTCGTCATCGTAGTGGTAGTTGTCGTAGTAGTAGTCGTCGTCATCGTAGTTGTAGTAGTCGTTGTCGTCATCGTAGTGGTAGTAGTAGTCGTCGTCATCGTAGTGGTAGTAGTAGTCATCGTAGTGGTAGTAGTCATAGTAGTCGTCATCGTAGTTAGTAGTAGTAGTAGTAGTAGTAGTAGTCGTCATCGTCATCATAGTGGTAGTAGTTGTTGTAGTCCATCGTAGTTAGTAGTTGTCGTCATAAGTAGTAGTAGTAGTAGTAGTCATTGTAGTCGTCATTGTAGTGGTAGTAGTTGTTGTAGTCGTCATCGTAGTAGTAGTAGTAGTCATTGTAGTCGTCATCGTAGTGGTAGTAGTAGTCATTGTAGTCATCATCGTAGTGGTAGTAGTAGTCGTTGTAGTCGTCGTCATCGTAGTGGAAGTAGTCGTTGTAGTCGTCATCATAGTGGTAGTAGTAGTCGTAGTGGTAGCAGTGTTTGATCTTGGCTGGATGCTTTTGGAGGGCAGGGTATGTACTAGTGGTTTGCCTATCTCATCATACTTGTATCCGTAATTGTATCTGTTTGTCAATGTTGATACTCATAACCACATACCTTTGATCGGAAAAAACCTGAAACTGCGTTTAAGAGTGTTTCGAAGTAAAAAAATCCATAAAAAGCCCAAATGGCATATTAACACGACTCATTCTTATAGCCCTTCCAACAAAACATGCAAATAAATAATGCTAGTCTGCCAGCTACTTTTAGTTCTCTCCTAACACCCATGGCTTTTTCACTTTAGAGAGGGGCAAAGCATTTCTCTTCCAACACCCAGACTATGACAAAACATTTGTACAATTAGCATTTACTTTTACATTTGTCATTTTATCCTCTAATAACCAATATTTCATTCAGAAACCATTTCTGGCATTAGTAATAGTAGAATTTAAGCAAACAATGCTTTCTCCAAGACAGAAAATTATTATTAATAGAGCATTGTTATGTATAATTTAAGGATGTGTTTGAGTATCTAAAAAAGCTGCAGACTTAATCACACTTGAACCAGCTCAGTTTTTTTGTTACAGTGAGAAGGTGCTGGATTTGTTTGGAATTCTGTGAGTACTCAGCAAACCCCTAGTACAGATTCTCTGAGCACTCAGCACACTCCTAGTACAGATTCTCTGAGTACTCAGTACACTCCTAGTACAGATTCTCTGAGTACTCAGCACATCCCTAGTACAGATTCTCTGAGTACATAGCACACCCTTAGTACAGATTCTCTGAGTACTCAGCACATCCCTAGTACAGATTCTCTGAGTACATAGCACACCCTTAGTACAGATTCTCTGAGTACTCAGCACATCCCTAGTACAGATTCTCTGAGTACATAGCACACCCTTAGTACAGATTCTCTGAGTACTCAGCACATCCCTAGTACCAAAGGCATGACTGGTTTCCCCTTTATCAGGGACAGGACCACAAAACTCAGCACAGGATCAGGGTAGCTCAAAGGTTAGGGTTCAAGGGTCAGGAATTGGAACAGAACATGGACATAGAAAAGGAAAGAATAAAAGTAAGAGTGCTCCATCTCCTCTTCCTGATGTTTCTTTCCCAACTCATGTCTTATTCACCTTTTTTCCTCAACATGTCATGTGTTGTGTTTGGACATGCTGGACCTCAGCATCAGTGTGCACTCCTGGGGGACTTCTGGGTTGTCAACCATGCGCTGCCATAGCCTCTGTTCTTCTCCAAATGAGTCCATCCAGTCCACCTGTTTTCCATAGCTATGGCCTGCAGAAAGACAACCGTTCATTCCTGTCCCTTACGTACATACACATAGCCAATTACACAAGCATTTAAAGCATTTTTTGGGGGCTCCGTATTCCAGGAATTCAGACTAGAATGTGTAAATTGCCCCAGGGGTTAAAAAGCAGTCTATCAGTTTGAGGTTTTTTTTACAGCATGTTTGGAACCCCATTTTTGCCTGGACCACTTAAGTGGAGCACTTGTGAGGAGATTTGCCTGTGTTTACAGTACACTGGTTATAACCTTCAGGATGTACTTTACAGTACACTGGTTATAACCTTCAGTATGTACTGTACAGTAAGCCTAAAATAAAAACCAGTTTAAGGTTATATTTCAACTGTTTCTGGTGGATTTTCGAAGTACGCATCCGTGTATGCTTTTTGGGTCAGGATAGACAAAAACCTAGTTGGCTACAACATTCAGTAACTACGTTACAGTAAGCCTAAACTAAAACTGTTTACGGTTATACAGTATTGCAACTATTTCTGGTGGATTTTTGAAGTAGACTACTAAAATGCATTATAACTACATTACAGAGAATGAAACAATGTAAGCTACCATCTGCTTAGTGACTTATTGACTGTATATAATCATGTTTTTTTAACATACATCACTGCCCCTTTCATGGCCACTGTGTAGAATCGTGCCTCGAACATTTTCAACATTAAAACAAGACCAGAATAGTATTATCTTGTTCAGGGTGGTTTAGGGTAAAAAGGAGAGTACTACGAGTGTCTTAAGCGAGTATGAGGTGACTACAAGTTATTGCAAAGTGATTGACAGACTGGAAAGTTTAAATGGGGAATATCTCTGGCATTCTAGGGAATTGTGTAGTTTTTACATATGCTTTAGCTAATATATATTATCTTATGCTTTTGCTACTGGCTGTTGAGTGACTAAGATGGTAGATGCAGTGAGTTCCATATTTGCATATAGCCCTACTGAAGCTGTGACTGCCTGTGGCCCACAGGTCTGAGGAGCATTCAAACTGGCACAAGAGAACTTAAGGACCAAACAGGCCAACCTATCACAGCCCATTCAAACAGACCTGTCCCTCCATTTAGCCGGACTCCACCCAGGAAGACGTTGCTGGCCAGAGCCTCCTTGTCCCAGACTGTGAGCTCCAGACACACATTATTCAGGTCTCCGGCCTGCAGGCCACAGTAAGTAAATGTGTGGTTCCATTGGGGGTTTACGGTGCGTCGCACCACAGCTGTCTTGTGCTTGGTAGATTTACTGTTGTCAGGCAGCAAATACCTGGATGGCAAATAAGAAATACAACAAGAGAACAGGAAGTAGGTAGGTGGCCCTTCCGTTTCCTCTACTACAAATAAAGGCTGGATGAACCTGATGTGTCTGGGTAAAGCTAAAAGGGCCCTACCCTTTCACAAATGGATCCGAAGTTCCTCCAGACTTTACAGCAGTCAAGTTCTTGGCCTCCTTCACCAGTAGTTCCACCATGCCTCCTTTGGGCAGCTTGATGCTGGTTTTCTTCCCTTTCAGAAAGCCTTTCTTCACTGGGAGGACAGCAAGTGAGAAATTAATAGGCAAAAGTTTCAATAGTCTATGGTTAAATGTCTAGTTGTGTTGGGGAAGGTAAAGCAGAGTAGGGAGTTGTGGAGAACCTTGGACTTGGTCCAGTGGTAGCATGAGGTTCTTCTCTGCAGGGATGTACTTCAGAACCACAGTCAGCTCTCCTTTATACTGGAGTGTAGAATCCATCTTGCTGTCCATCTACAAACAGAACAGACATACAGCATACACCACCCATCCAGTAATGCCTCCACATAAAAACTACTGACCCTCAGATACCTTGGGCTGCAGGGAATACCACTCTTCCAAGTTGGTGGCAAATTCCCAGGAGTCAAAGGTCAGCTCAACCTCCCCCAGGAAGCTGTTGTGTCCGATGCGATCGTGGTGCCACACAGACAACTGCAGCGTACGTGTCTCCAACTGCGAGTGGCTGATGATGTACTACACAGGAAAAATAAGAAGCAACTCAAATGTTTATCTGGTGGCCAGTTGAAAAGGTATAAACTGAATAAACACACTCACAAACATGTTCCTTTTTCATTTTAATATCCATTTGATAGGTGTAGTGACGACAAACAGGCATGTTTCTGTGACAGCCTTCGTCAGCATATGCTAGTTGTGTCCACTGGCGCCAAATTAATGGTTATTAAAATGTAAAAGGAACAAGTACATTCTACACAGTAGGGCAATAGAGATGGTAGGTGAGGGTTGCAGCCCTACAGACAGGGTGCAGTGAATGCTGCTGGAGACTGACATATTGAGAGTAAATGGTAGTGCAAGTTAATGTCAACACATAGGAGACACATACCAAATATATATAGTAAAAGTATTTTTTATTTGTCAGATGCACTGAATAGCGTCGTTCTGAACAGTAAAATTTACGCAGTAGTAAAATCTACGCAGTAGGTATTAAGAAAAATGTAAAGCAAAAATATACATAACAATAACAACTAACAGCAATTCCAGAGAATGCAGAAATAGGGTATATGGACAGTATAAATAGAAATCTTAAATATTATAAATATAAGCCCAGTAGTGCTCATGTGATCAACAGATCAGTGTTGCTGGTTATGGTCTGGGGGAAAAACTGTTTGAGAGTCTTGATGTTTGTGCCCTGATGTTCCGGTAGACGACAGCAGTGTGAACAGACTAAAGCCTGGGTGGCTGTAGTCTTTCATGATGTTCCATTGCTTTCCTAAGGCATTATGTATGGTAAATGCATGGAAGTGAGATGGCAACCGATTAAGGGCTCTGCAGACTTCACTACCCTCTGGAGGGCCTTGCGATCAGCAGCAGAGCAGCTGCCGTACCAGGCAGTAATGCAGCCTGAGATGATGCTCTCAATGGTGGACCTGAAGAAGTTGGTTAGAGTTTTTCCAGACATGCCAAACTTCTTGAGTCTCCTCAGGAAGTATAGGCACTTTTGGGTGCTTTTACCATCGAGTCTGCTTGCCTGGACCAGGTGAGGTAATTTTTGATAAACACACAGAGTTAACTCAGTTTGTTTATCAAAAAGTCTGAGCCTCTTTCCACTTCAGCTCCATCGGTGTATGGGGGCATGACCCCCCCCCCCCACACACACAGTCATGCGTGAACAGGGAGTACAGGAGGGGACTGAGTACGCAGCCCTGTGGGGCTCCAGTGTTCAGGGTCAGTGCAGAGGAGGTGAGGTTGCCAATTCTTACCACCTGGGGTCTGCCCATCAGGAAGTCCAGGATCCAGTTGCAAAGGGAGGAGTTAAGACCCAGAGTCCTGAGCTTAGGAACTAGCCTAGCAGGCTAAATAATGTTGAATGCTGAGGTGTCAGGAAGGGTGGAGCAGATGTGGAGCAGATGTGGGTTCTGATCTGCCGATCAAAGCACTCCATGATGGCAGAGGTGATGGAAGGTTTCTTCGGTACAGGGAGGATGGTGGTCTGTTGGAAGCAGGAGGGGACTGCAGACTGAGACAGAGAGAGGTTGAATATGGAGGTGAAAACCTCAGCTAGCTGGTCGGTACACACCCTGAAAACACGGCCTGGAATGCCAACTGGCTCTGGTGACCTCTTTGAAAAGCTCTCCTCAGTTCAGCCGTGGTTAGGGACAGAGTGCAGTCGTCCTGGTCCTTGGCTAACCTTCCAGAAGGTTGCATAGGAGGTGTTGAGCTCATCGAGGACGGAGGCGGCGGGATGAGCATCACTGCGGTTTCTCCCTTTGTAGTCTGTGATGTATCCAGTCCTCCACACATGCGTCTGGGGTCAGAGCTGTAGTCTCTTTTTGCATCTCTAATAACCTTCCAAAGGCCATATCTGGACCTCCTCAACGCCTCCAGGTCTCCGGAACCAGGTCCCTACCATACCAAATTCCAGGCAGGGGAGGGGTGTGTATCTGGTCCGTATCTGTGAATAACAATGGTCAACAGTCTGATTACCACGGGTAGGTAAGTAAATGTGCAGGTGGTATTTCAGCAAAAATTTGCCCTAATGAAGTCACCAACAACAATAAAAGCTGCCTCAGGTTGAACGTCCTCTAGTCCATTAATTACTCCATAAAGGTCCTCCAGCGCATGTATTTTTCTGCCTGCAGGGGAATGTAGACTGCTGTGATTATCGTGGAGCTGAATTCCTGCAGAAGGTAGAAGGGACGTATTTCTATAGTTAAGAGCTCCAGGTCTGCTGAACAGTGTGTTGAAAGTACTGCAACATCCAAACCCCAGTGAGAGTTCACCATAATGCACACCCTGCCATCTCCATGTTTTCCTGACTCAGAGGTTTGGTCCTGCCAGTTGATGGAAAAACCAGCCGGGGTTATGGCCTAGTCAGGCACCATAGGGTCTAACTAAGTCTCAGAAAACGCAACAGTTCACAATGTCCCGCTGGACGTTAATCAGTGCATGTAGTTTGTCCATTTTATTGTCCAGGGATTGAACATTTGCAAGTAAAATGCTCGGCAGTGGCGGATTGCAGTATCTCATTCGAGATCTACATAGGATGTTGGCATGTTTCCCTCTCTTCTTTCTTCTCTGGCATGTTAATAAACAAATCAGGAAAAAGGAGTTGTAGCAACTGTTCCGGTAAGTTGAGAACAAGTATCCTGTATCCAGTAATAATGAACTTACAAAAGTGCTTGATGAACATACTGTATGAGCAACAGTGCAGCGTGTACAAAAATTAAAACAACAATAATAAGCAAAAAACAACATAGTGAATGAGGAGCCATTCTCAGTATATATAACCCTAACCCTACTTTACCCTAACCTCAATAACCTAACCTCCTAACCCAAAGTGAAACCCAATTTGAACATTATGCCTAATAGTACAACCTAGTAGGGATCTGCCAAAAACTGCCAAAATAAAAAACTAATGGGGACCTGCCAAAAAAAAACCTAGTGGGGACCAGCCAAAAGAAAACTGGTAGGGACCTGCCAAACAAACCTTGAGGGGACCTGCCAATTTTTTTTTTTATGGGGACATACATGTCAGGTTTGACTTTGTGGGGGCTTCAGGTCCCCCGATATGCACATGCACGCACACATGCACACACTCTCTTTACGCAAGTTGATCCCATCCAAGGACTCAGGCTGAATCTCAAATCGCATACTTGCAACCTATATAATATGACAGATTAGTATGCAAGAACATTAGTACACTGAATATAGTATGCCAAAGTTAATCTTCAGTCTCACTAGTATGGGTTCAAGTCTTAACCTGAATCTATATGTGGTGGAAGTAAACTTCATAAGAAACTCTAGTCAGTTTAATACAATGCTTAATGGTGTCTAGCTAAATATTCAAACTTAGCGTGATGTTAATGTGTGACAAAATGATCTAATGTTGAGACAGAATTTTATGATGAGGTAGTATGTCCCAATCGGTCCCAATACTGGCATATTAACTTACTATATACTAAACAGTACGTAATTCACCATCATCCACAAAGTACGTATTTGTAGTATGTGATTTGAGATTTAGCCTCACTTTCAAAAACCAACTTAACATGTTTAACTGTCTCCCACACTATATACTTATTCATTTACTAGCTTGAATGCACACACTCACTCCCTCACCCTAAGGTTCTCGTTGAATACAGGGTTTATTGTGTTGGCCTTGATGCTGGTCTTCCTCTTGCTCTGGCGAGACTTATCTGGGAGGAGATAAGCCTTCACGTAGCTGCACATTGAAATGTCAGTCAATCAGACAGAATTTACAAGAGACAGATTGATTAATGATGAATTCCCCCACTTTTCATCCTGATATTTTTTATCTCCCCCACTTTTCACTCTTAAGATATTCTTTATCTCTCCAGCTGAAAACTGTTTACATAAAATAATGTTTATGCACTGAAAGTCCCTTTAAATAATATATCTGGTATTACTGAAGTTAAAATGTGTGTGTGTGTGTGTATGTATGTATGTATGTATGTATGTATGTATGTATGTATGTGTGTGTGTGTGTTTGTGGGTTCTCCTACGCGTCTGTTCGTTGCCTCCTCTCATCCCCGGTGGCCAGGTTGCGACCCTCCTTCACCAGGACATTGAGGGCACCGGTCTTATAGCTGTAATTAATATTCAACAGCAGCTCTCCACTCACGCTGGCGTTGCCATAGTCACCAGTTTCACTGTACATACTCATGATACTGTTCAGACTGCTCTGTGAGGAGAATAGAGGGGGAAGTAGTGGGAGACGGTTAGAGAGGGAGGGGTAGAGAGGGAGGGGTTAGAGAGGGAGGGGTTAGAGAGGAAAATTAGTGAGAGTGTAGTAAAAGAGGAATTAGGAGGGTGGAGTCAGGACAGATACAAGAGGGTGGAGTCAGGACAGATACAGGAGGGTGGAGTCAGGACAGATACAGGAGGGTGGAGTCAGGACAGATACAGGAGGGTGGAGTCAGGACAGAAACAGGAGGGTGGAGTCAGGACATGGGTGAAAAGGCGTATAAAAGAGGAAAGGAAGAAAGTACAAGTAGACAGTAAGAAGAAAGACTGAGGAGGGCAAGGACAGTTTTTGCAGGTAAAAATGCTGAAACTGACACATTTTGTAATTTCAGTTGTGATGGTTTTGGATGGGTAATATCTTAAAGTCGTGATGGGTTTGGCTGGGTAATATCCTAAAGTTGTGATGGGTTTGGCTGGGTAATGTCCTAAAGTTGTGATGGGTTTGGATGGGTAATGTCCTAAAGTTGTTATGGATTTGGATGGGTAATGTCCTAAAGTTGTGATGGGTTTGGATGGGTAATGTCCTAAAGTTGTTATGGGTTTGGATGGGTAATGTCCTAAAGCTAAATACAGTCATGTCATAGTTATTATGACAAATGAGCAACCTAGCAACTCACTGTTTGCACCACCTGATGACAATCTATTCACATTAAGTGCATGCAGATACACACACACACACACGAGGCAAGCACTCACAGTCTCTGCGTCCGAGTCGCCAGGCAAACTGAGGCAGCCCCATTTTCTCTCTGAGCCGGGAGTAGAAGACTGACAGCCAGAGGAAGAACAGAACCAGGACGGTGGAGCAGACGATGAAGGAGGAGTGAAGAGGACAGGGGAGTAAGAATGGAAAAAGAGAGCATAAAGGAGAGAGAGAGGGAAAGAAGATTGAAGAGAAAGGATGGAGGAAGAAGAGGACAGTGGGTGGAGGAGAAAAGGAGGGAGTGGGGTGAAAGATATAGTACATTTGAAAATGTAAAGGACAGGGACACAGGAGAACAGGCCCCAGGTACCAGAACAAAACCCCCTAGATCCCCCCCATCACCAGGAGAACAGACCTGTGTTACCAGAACAGAACCCCCTAGATCTCCCCATCACCAGGAGAACAGACCTGTGTTACCAGAACAGAACCCCCTAGATCTCCCCATCACCAGGAGAACAGACCTGTGTTACCAGAACAAAACCTCCTAGATCCCCCCCATCATCAGACACTGAGACAAAACAGAATCTATTATGGTTGCCATGGTGATTATCAGAGGATGTAGGCCTGGGGTCAAACATGAATAAACACACACACGAGAAAGACACGACAGGAAGGGTAAAAACACCAGTAAAAATCAAAACCATCCACTCACAGGATGATGTCAAACTGTGTGCGTTTACTGCTAGTACTAGTGCTTATACACTGTGCTTATACACTGCTTATAAAAGTAGTGTTAGGAGACTTGAAAGAGAGCGGTTCGAGTAACATTTTTTAATTGAAATACTACAAAATAATATGTGGAGAATTATTCCATTCGCTTCAGGAAATATAGTGTAGTATAAAAAGGCATACACCTGCAGTATATTACTGTGATCTATGCCCACCACCACCACCTACAGTATATTACTGTGATCTATGCCCACCACCACCACCTACAGTATATTACTGTGATCTATGCCCACCACCACCTACAGTATATTACTGTGATCTATGCCCACCACCACCTACAGTATATTACTTTGAACTATGCCCACCACCACCACCTACAGTAAATTACTGTGATCTATGCCCACCACCACCACCTACAGTATATTACTTTGAACTATGCCCACCACCACCTACAGTAAATTACAGTGATCTATGCCCACCACCACCACCTACAGTATATTACTTTGAACTATGCCCACCACCACCTACAGTAAATTACAGTGATCTATGCCCACCACCACCACCTACAGTATATTACTTTGAACTATGCCCACCACCACCTACAGTAAATTACAGTGATCTATGCCTACCACCACCACCTACAGTATATTACTTTGAACTATGCCCACCACCACCTACAGTATATTACTATGATCTATGCCCACCACCACCACCTACAGTATATTACTTTGAACTATGCCCACCACCACCTACAGTATATTACTGTGGATAGAACATACATAAACAACAGGCTTAGTCTCTCTCTAAAACTGAAAGAAATAATGGAATATCAATATTTCTTAAACTGCACATTAAATAAAAATCCAGATGAAAAAAGACAAAAAACAAACAAGTTATTTAAATATTTAATCATTATATAACCTTGGTGTGTGTTTATCTCGGCATGTGTGTGTGGCATCTGTGTGTGTGTGTATTACCGTAGACATAGCGTGTGTGTTCTGAGTGGTGTGTGTGTGTATTACCATAGACATAGCGTGTGTGTTCTGAGTGGTGTGTGTTCTTAGTGGTGTGTGTGTATTACCGTAGACATAGCGTGTGTTCTGAGTGGTGTGTGTTCTTAGTGGTGTGTGTGTATTACCGTAGACATAGCGTGTGTGTGTGTGTATTACCGTAGACATAGTGTGTGTGTTCTGAGTGGTGTGTGTGTATTACCGTAGACATAGCGTGTGTGTTCTGAGTGGTGTGTGTGTGTATTACCGTAGACAATAGACATAGCGTGTGTGTTCTGAGTGGTGTGTGTTCTGAGTGGTGTGTGTGTGTGTATTACCGTAGACATAGCGTGTGTGTGTGTGTATTACCGTAGACATAGTGTGTGTGTTCTGAGTGGTGTGTGTGTATTACCGTAGACATAGCGTGTGTGTTCTGAGTGGTGTGTGTGTGTATTACCGTAGACAATAGACATAGTGTGTGTGTTCTGAGTGGTGTGTGAGTGTGTGTGCATTACCGTAGACAATAGACATAGTGTGTGTGTTCTGAGTGGTGTGTGAGTGTGTGTGTATTACCGTAGACATAGTGTGTGTGTTCTGAGTGGTGTGTGTGTGTGTATGTATTACCGTAGACAATAGACATAGTGTGTGTGTTCTGAGTGGTGTGTGTGTGTGTATTACCGTAGATATAGCGCTGCTTACACGTCGGCTGGTGGCTTTGCTGTGTGCTGATATTAGAGCATCAATGTCCTCGTCTTTCTCATCTTCAAACTCCTGCAGAACACAGAACCCATCACATACCATCAGACCATCCAATGTCTCAATTCTCAATAATGATGCAATAAAGTGCAAACATATCAGTGTAGGTGGATGCAGTTTGTTTTCTTTAAATCAGGGCAGTTAAAACCTGCATGTTAATTGAATTCCCCACCCATCACACACCATTAGGAGGAAATCCCGGGGGAGATGGGGGAAACTTGGCCCCCCCATCCTGGGGAAAACTATGATTTGTCCCCCAAATACATCACTGTAAACATAACTGTAATTTCACAAATATTGGTAAGAAACAATGAATGCTGATTATAAAAAATGTATTAGCCACCCATCACACGCCATCATTAAACACTCTGTGAGTGTATTAATTTGATTACCCAGCCATCACACACGCCATCATTAAACACTCTGTGAGTGTATTAATTTGATTACCCAGCCATCACACATGCCGTCTTTAAACTCTCTGTGAGTGTATTAATTTGATTACCCACCCATCACACATGCCGTCTTTAAACTCTCTGTGAGTGTATTAATTTGATTACCCACCCATCACACACGCCGTCTTTAAACTCTCTGTGAGTGTATAAATTTGATTACCCACCCATTACACACTGTCTTTAAACTCTGTGAGTGTATTAATTTGATTACCCACCCATCACACACGCCGTCTTTAAACTCTCTGTGAGTGTATTAATTTGATTACCCACCCATCACACACGCCGTCTTTAAACTCTCTGTGAGTGTATTAATTTGATTACCCACCCATCACACACGCCGTCTTTAAACTCTCTGTGAGTGTATTAATTTGATTACCCACCCATCACACACGCCGTCTTTAAACTCTCTGTGAGTGTATTAATTTGATTACCCACCCATCACACACGCCGTCTTTAAACTCTCTGTGAGTGTATAAATTTGATTACCCACCCATCACACACGCCGTCTTTAAACTCTCTGTGAGTGTATTAATTTGATTACCCACCCATCACACACGCCGTCTTTAAACTCTCTGTGAGTGTATTAATTTGATTACCCACCCATCACACACGCCGTCTTTAAACTCTCTGTGAGTGTATTCATTTGATTACCCACCCATCACACACGCCGTCTTTAAACTCTCTGTAAGTGTATTCATTTGATTACCCACCCATCACACACGCCGTCTTTAAACTCTCTGTGAGTGTATTAATTTGATTACCCACCCATCACACACGCCGTCTTTAAACTCTCTGTGAGTGTATTAATTTGATTACCCACCCATCACACACGCCGGCTTTAAACTCTCTGTGAGTGTATTAATTTGATTACCCACCCATCACACACGCCGTCTTTAAACTCTCTGTAAGTGTGTGGCATCTAGTCAGACTGAGTGCAAATTACTGTAGATAGGTCCCACGTTTTCTTTAAAGGCTACTATAAATACAGAGAGGTAGAGGCCCACTTGCTCCAACACAAAGCTTCTTTAAAGGCATGTTTACTATGCATACAGAGGTGTAGAGGCCATTCAGATCTGACACCTTCTCCAACACACAGCTTCCAGCCTTGCTACTGAGCACACATGGATGTCAGCCTACACTCACTGATGGAATACATACACTTAAGACAGACCACTGCTGATATTGCCTGGGTTAATATGCATAGGATGTATAGATTATAGAGGATGTTTGCTACACTGTGTTGTGTATAAAACCACTGTTTTTATGTAGAAAAGATAATGGTTTTATTACAACAGAAATTGAATATCTTTCACGGTCACGACACAAGGCGCAGAGCGAGCACAACCGTGACTAGCACAAACAATGATCCACAACATAAATGACTAAAAGGGCAACTTAAATAGAGTCCCCAATTAGAGGCAATGCAGTGCAGCTGCCTCTAATTGGGGAGAACAAAAACTGGCTGTGGCCCCCAGATGCATAGAGATGCCTTCAGGCCCCCAGCCAGGACCTGACACCAGCAATATTAATATCAAGTGGAAAATTGTAAAAATAAAGAAACATTTGATGACTGGTAATGTATTAACTGTAAGTGGTTAAAAGACAAACATGTCAAATTTAAATGATGGGAGCAAAGATGGGGAAAGATAAGTTGGATGAAGTGTGGTGCACAAGATGTGGCCAAAGGTGTGTGTGTGTTTCTGTGTGTATGAAAATACCATGTCATTGAGCCCAGGGACAGATCGGCTTCTCACACTGAGAGCCTCATCACTAGCAGAACCCGGAACAGACAGGTCCACTTCAGAACGACTACGATCTAAAGAGAGAGAAAGACAAGGTCTTACCTTACCAAAGGCATACATAGAAACAGTCAGTGAACCTGAGTTATCATTAATGACAGTGTTCCTGAGATATTATTAATTACAGTGTTCCTGAGGTATTGTTAGTTACAGTGTTCCTGAGGTATTGTTAGTTACAGTGTTCCAGAGGAATCGTTAGTTAGTGTTCCAGAGGAATCGTTAGTAACAGTGTTCCTGAGTTATCGTTAGTTACAGTGTTCCAGAGTTATCGTTAGTTACAGTGTTCCAGAGTTATCGTTCGTTACAGTGTTCCAGAGTTATCATTAGTTACAGCGTTCCCGAGTTATCGTTAGTTACAGTGTTCCCAAGTTATCCTTAGTTACAGTGACCCAAGTTATCGTTAGTTATAGTATCCCTGAGTTATCATTAGTGACAGGGTTCCTGAGATAATATTAGTTACAGTGTTCCTGAGTTATCGTTAGTTATAGTATTCCTGCGTTATCGTTAGTTATAGTATTCCTGAGTTATCGTTAGTTAGTGTTCTTGAGTTATCATTAGTAACAGTGTTCTTGAGTTATTGTTAGTTAGCATTCCTGAGTTATCATTAGTTACAGTGTTCCTGAGTTATTGTTAGTGTTTCTGAGTTATCATTAGTTACAGTGTTCCTGAGTTATTGTTAGTGTTTCTGAGTTATCATTAGTTACAGTGTTCCTGAGTTATTGTTAGTGTTTCTGAGTTATCATTAGTTACAGTGTTCCTGAGTTATTGTTAGTGTTTCTGAGTTATCATTAGTTACAGTGTTCCTGAGTTATTGTTAGTGTTTCTGAGTTATCATTAGTTACAGTGTTCCAGTATGTCCTCAACAGTGGAGCGGGTGTGATTTACAGCCTATGGAAAACTCCTGTGCTCCCAATCTAACATACTGTACTCCTTCCTAACCTAATACTTCCAAAGATGGCATAAAGGACCCAGTTGGCATAAAGGACCAAGAGGGCATAAAGGACCCAGATGGCATAAAAGAGCTCTTTAACAAGCTGATCCTTACACAACTAATCCAAAATCACACCAGACCTAACCTTAAGGTTCCTACAAAGTCTACACTAATTGATTATATTTTAACAAATGTTTATTCCTTTTAATTTTGATGATTATAACTGACAACTAATGAAAAACCCAAATTCAGTATCTCAGAAAATTTGAATATTGTGAAAAGGTTCAATATTGAAGACACCTGGTGCCACACTCTAATCAACTAATTAACCCAAAACACCTGCAAAGGCCTTTAAATGGTCTCTCAGTCTAGTTCTGTAGGCTACACAATCATGGGGAAGACTGCTGACTTGACAGCTGTCCAAAAGACCACCATTGACACCTTGCACAAGGAGGGTAAGACACAAAAGGTCATTGCTAAAGAGGCTGACTGTTCACAGAGATCTGTGTCCAAGCACATTAATAGAGAAACAAAGAGAAGGAAAAGATGTGGTAGAAGAAAAGTGTACAAGCAATAGGGATGACCGCACCCTGGAGAGGATTGTGAAACAAAACCCATTTAAAAATGTGGGGGAGATTCACAAAGAGTGGACTGCAGCTGGAGTCAGTGCTTCAAGAACCACCACGCACAGACGTATGCAAGACATGGGTTTCAGCTGTCACATTCCTTGTATCAAGCCACTCTTGAACAAGACACATCGTCAGAAGCGTCTCGCCTGGGCTAAAGACAAAAAGGACTGGACTGCTGCTGAGTTATGTTCTCTGATGAAAGTAAATTCTGCATTTCCTTTGGAAATCAAGGTCCCAGAGTCTGGAGGAAGAGAGGAGAGGCACAGAATCCACGTTGCTTAAAGTCCAGTGTAAAGTTTCCACAGTCAGTGATGGTTTGGGGTGCCATGTTATCTGCTGGTGTTGGTCCACTGTGTTTTCTGAGGTCCAAGGTCAACACAGCCATCTACCAGGAAGTTTTAGAGCACTTTTAGAGTCTCTCATAACACCTGGGCAGTGCCACAGACTGATCGACTCCATGCCACGCCGCATTGCTGCAGTAATTCAGGCAAAAGGAGCCCCAACTAAGTATTGAGTGTCAGTATGTGTGTAATGAATTAATATAATATACAAGTTTCACTTTTTAAATAGAATTACTGAAATAAATCAACTTTTTTATGATATTCTAATTGTATGACCAGCACCTGTATGTGAGTGTACCATACACACACAGTGGTGAGGAGAGGTGAGGATAGTGTTGTCACAATGATACCTGACGACACTGAAGCCCTGGAGACGGCAATGGTTGGGGTGGCAGTGCCAGACTCTGTCCTGCCATGCCTGGAGACGGAGTCTGCCATCTTGTCAAACACGCTGTCACTGGAGCAGAAACTTGTCACACTCTCTGCTCCATCCGGCTATAAACACACACAGAGGTGGGTTCTTGAGTGTTAATGAGTCCTTGTGTACCTATGTGTGTGTGTGTGTGTGTGTGTGTGCGCGCTGGGTTGCTGACCCTGACCCTCCTGTTCTTGCGGCTGGGTGTAGGGGACTGGTGCTGCTCCAGGGTTTGGGAACGCAGGTTGTTGGGTACAGTAGGTAACCCTGAAGGTTCCAGAGCCACAACACCCCTGAGAGCAGAAAACACATCACTGACTGAGATAATACATAACCTGGTGATTAGGGGCAGGGTCAGGGTTAAGGTCAGGGGTAGGTTCAGGTTTACTGAATTAAACATTGACCATGGAACATTAAATGTGTTCATTAAAGACACAGGTGAGAGAAACCTCTATAGACAGTGGAGAGTTCACCTTATGGGTGTGGTTTGTATGGGTGTGCTTGTAGGGGTGTGATTGTAGGGGTGTGGTTTGTGTGAGTGTGGTTTGTATGGGTGTGGTTTGTATGGGTGTGGTTTGTATGGGTGTGGTTTGTGTGAGTGTGGTTTGTATGGGTGTGGTTTGTAGGGTGTGGTTTGTGTAAGTGTGGTTTGTAGGGGTGTGGTTTGTATGGGTGTGGTTTGTATGGGTGTGGTTTGTGTAAGTGTGGTTTGTATGGGTGTGGTTTGTATGGGTGTGGTTTGTGTAAGTGTGGTTTGTAGGGGTGTGGTTTGTATGGGTGTGGTTTGTAGGGGTGTGGTTTGTGTAAGTGTGGTTTGTAGGGGTGTGGTTTGTATGGGTGTGGTTTGTAGGGGTGTGGTTTGTAAGCATGTTGTTTGGCTGTTTGGCCTTACCTGTGTGACTGAGGTGTGGAGCGGTTGCTGTGTACACTGTGCGTGTCTGTGTCAGGGACAAAACACACATTCCCACAATCTACCCCATTCTCTGGCTTCAGGTTGAGACAGCTGCCCCTCTTATCCATCAGCAACCTGGCATCCAACACACACAGCGAGTCAATAAACACTTTATCCACAATTACACTGGAGATACTACAAAACTTGTGAAGAGCCAGTTCTGGAATAACTATGGATGTGACACATTTACTTTCACTAAAATGTAAATCATGTAAAAAAAAAAAGCCTGTTCATTAAACAGTTCTAAAATTCCTCCCTCTGATAAAATACACATAGTAGGAGAGTGGTCACTTATATCTAAGGAGAACATCCCACTTGCAACATATCTGTCAGGGAAATTTGTAAAAATAAGTCGAACATGGAGAGTTTTTTTAGGGTCCTTCAGATTGATTGATTGATTGACTGACTCTTGTTAAATGGCGTAGTGGTTAGAGAAGCGGACTTGTGAATTATAAGCCCCGAGTTCGTATCTCCTTGCAGGCAAAGCGAAGTACGCATTGTGAATTATTCCGTAATGGCGAAAACTTCACTGGCTAAAACCTGGAAACTATATACGGTTATATTGCGACTGTTTCTGGCATGGAATTGTTCATCTTCAATCTCGCTAAAAATTGCTAAATTCTTGATTATTCCTAGGAAGTTAGTAGATACTAATAAACCTATTTAACACAATCCTTAATGGAGTCTAGCGACTGCTGAAACTTTGGATGCCATAGCATAGTGGTTAAAGACAGTGTATGTCATATGGAAGATCTACGTTAGAATCTATTGAGAGTAGCGACATTATTTCTGGTCTCTCATCTTTTCACTTGATGAAAAAGTTATCATCACCTTTATTGATAGTTATTGTATAAATGTCATTCACGAATTAAAATTACGTTGTTATGCCATGAAAGAAAAAAAAATGTTCTTATGACATGAAATGAAATAGCTTTGGCAGACTCGCAAAGCAATTGCTCAATTCTTATGACTATTCCAGTAAGTTAGTAGATAACAGTAAAGCTTATTACTGGCTAATACGCTGTCAATGTCATTCACGAATGGCCAATTAACCATTAAAACAGCCAGTGGCAAAAGGGGATTTGTTCAGGGTAGAGAGGCTACACTGACACCCAGCAACTGTACAGCTCTGTGGTGTTGTGTTTAACGACACAGCCTTTCATGTGGGTGACCTGGGTTTGAATCTCGAGGTGGCAACATCTTCTATTGCGCACTGGCTGAACTAGGCTTGCCTGGTTTCTCGTTGTTATACTATCATTAATTCCTAGTTGTAGGCATAGAACCAGAAACCCTTACCCTAACCCTATTGCTTTGGGATTGTGACAGATTTCAATATTGGAACTGAAAGATGACCTTTTATATAAATAGCTACACCACCCCTTTTCCCCTGCCTATCTGCCCTTTATAGATTAGATAGCTGTTATCAACTGTTCAAAGCACTTGGGGCTGGGAAAATATATTCCAGGGATATAGCCCCCAAAATCCCGGATCTGATGATATCCCGGCTAGTCCTTTATTACAAATCTCTGCATCGATCTTCTCTTGTGCAGTCATTGATGACATTATAAATTGCTGGTCTGTGATTGGCCACTGATAACACGTTGAAATTATCTAAATCCTACAGCTCCGGAATAAATTAAGAGACCATTGCACCTTTTTCTTTTTTTCCAAAAAAGTTGAAAAGGAAGGTTTTGAGTGAGGAACAGGAGGGTTTAAATTAAGAGACCACTGCAAATGAATGCTCCTGTTCCTCATTCAAAACCTTCCTTTTCAACAGTTTTGGAAAATAAAGAAAAAGGTACAGTGGTCTCTTCATTTTTTACGGAGCTGTATGTGTGGACAAAGTAAACACAGGAAGTGTGTTTCTCACCCTTTGGCTTTCCTCTTGGGACCACCCACCAGGTTCCTCACAGCACTTCTTCCTGATTTGGGTGTGTCCGGACGGTCAGGTGTGTGGACAATGTGGCCTGATACTGGAGACGTCCTGTGTGGACTTTCTGCTGGGCTGCTCATAATAGACTGTTTGACTACATCACTGCTGAGCACCGTCCCCTGGTTGAACCGTTTGGACCTCTCCTCCAGGAACCATTCTCCTGTCACCACCTTCAGCTCTCTGCCCATTAGAGACACAATCAAACAGGGACTCATGACCTCTGTACAGTACACTGGCCTCTCAACTGAAACCCTGGCACTGGCTCTACTGGTGAAGTCAATATGCTCTGAAATCGACATGTCACAGAGCAAATGACGATAGAATCAGAGAAGTTAAAAAACAAATAGGAGCTATCTGGAAATAATAAAACAGACAGGCACACTTGCTCACACACAGACATTGGTGCTACATACCATTATTTAATAGTATATGAATAGTATATATTATGTATACTATTAATTCTGGAAACCAACATTCGATAAATGAAATGGTTTCAGTTGAGCCTTAAATCATCCCTTCCACAGTTTTACTGTTCTTGTAAGGACCTTTGGTCAGTGACTTTATAACAAGCAGGCTTTGGACTCACAAGACTTTGGCGCAGACTGAGCACATCCAGTGCCGTCCTCTAGGGGCTGTGACACAGCAGGTGCTGCAGACACGTTCCAGGCACTCTGCACAGAGCTCCCCACGATCGAAAATCAGGCCCAAGCTCTTCAAGCAGCGGGCGCATTGACGCTCCCCAACCTCCTGGGGGCGCCGCAAACCTTTACGTTTTATCTCCACCAGCTCATTCTTCAGCTTCCTAACAGGAAAGAACAGAGGGGGAAATACATAAAATGTGTCATTTTTACAAATTATTATGATCATGATTGTAGTAGTGATTGCTTTGTGATTGTAGCGGTACAAATAAGTTGACGATAGTGTTAGATGCTGTAGTGTATTGTAATGATATAGACCTGTGACCTCACCGTATTCTCTTCTCTTCTCTTTTCCTCAGTTTCTCATCTTTTTGCAGGACACTGAGGATCATCTCTCGCTCATCCTCCAGCAGGAACGAGAGGTTTAGCTCCTCAGCACTTTTCTCCATCTGTCAGAAACTCAACCAGTCAATCAGAAACGCTGAGGCAAAGCAGTAAGTGTCATCTGAGGGCAGCTACATGATGAGCCTCACTGAGCCTTTAAGGTTCAGTTAGCATTTTGTTAGTGTTACATGGTCTGTATGTTTGATGCAAGACATTCTATAGTTTCCCCAAGGATCCTTAATGCTCATATATTTATCATGTTTCTTTATGGTGCATCAGAGGAACCATGAAAGACCCAGCAGTTAGTGTATCCCAGGATCCAGTCTGTCCTGGTCACGAACCTGTTGTCACGGTGACACACAATGTGTTAATCATTAGTACACAGGTCTACTTCCTTTTATGAATGTTGGCTCTCACAAAGACAAACTGTGGCCAAACCAAGGTGGATCATGCCAATTGTCTGTTTTAAATTGTCAGGTCACACCCCTGCCCCCAACTCCCCCTCAGTACTTTTCAGAATGGCTGTTAAAAGGAAAATGTGTCCATCAGATATTGGACCTGAGCTGGTACAAAACATCAGCCAGTGGCCCAGGTAGCCAGTACCCCAAATCCTCAAGTACATCAATGCTCTGTTCTGGTGCTTCTGGGCTGCCCCTCACCTCTTTACAGGCAGAGACTGCAACTGACTTATCTTCATCCAGTCTCAGTGCCTACGGAGTTCACAGTAAATTGGCTCTTAATCTGACTGCCACAATGTGAACCTTTAACCAACAGAGAGCTGACAGCTGCTCTGACCATCTTCATCCTCATCACCCAGGTGGTGTGAACCTCACAAGGCTTAGCACACTATCACTCTTTACCAATTCACTTATCAAACTGCCTACCATAGTGTAATTAATCACCACTAATTCTCATTTAGAAGCTGTTAGTGGCTGTAGCTTAGGCACATGCTGTGTTCATGAGTACAGGCTGTTCTCCTGTGATTCTCCTGTGATTAGTCTGCAGAGTACATCTGTCCTCTCCTGTGATTAGTCTGCATAGTACACCTGTCCTCTCCTGTGATTAGTCTGCAGAGTACTTTTTATTTATTTTAAATTATTATTTTAAATACACACACACTCTGAACAGAGACACCCAAACACACACACACTCTGAACAGAGACACCCAAACACACACACACTCTGAACAGAGACACACTGGATAGCCTTTGATTGGTTCTAAAAGTGGTTCTGTCGAACACACCAGATATGCTATTTGTGTTGAGTCTGTTTAAAACAAACTGATCGCCTTTCCCAGTGTGTTAAAGCGACCTTCATCACTCTTGTTTTCTAATCTGTATGCGCCACGTATCCTGCTGGAGTGCCAGAGAAAAACATAATTATTTGGTTTTCAGGTGTTCCACTTTGCTTATTCTCTGAAAAAGAATGGGAGCTGTAGAGACATTTTGTTACTAGAACTCAGCTTTGTGAGGCCAGGTGTTCTGGTTTAAAGTGGCAGACAGGGTGGAGAAGGTGGGGGAGGGATGAAACAATATAGGACAGACAGGGCGGAGAAGGTGGGGGAGGGATGAAACAATACAGGACAGACAGGGTGGGGAAGGTGGGGGAGGGATGAAACAATACAGGACAGACAGGGTGGGGAAGGTGGGGGAGGGATGAAACAATACAGGACAGACAGGGTGGAGAAGGAATGAAACAATACAGGACAGACAGGGTGGAGAAGGAATGAAACAATACAGGACAGACAGGGTGGAGAAGGAATGAAACAATACAGGACAGACAGGGTGGAGAGAGTGGGGGAGGGATGAAACAATACAGGACAGACAGGGTGGAGAAGGAATTAAACAATACAGGACAGACAGGGTGGAGGAGGGATAAAACAATACAGGACAGACAGGGTGGAGAAGGTGGGGGAGGGATGAAACAATACAGGACAGACAGGGTGGAGAAGGTGGGGGAGGGATGAAACAATACAGGACAGACATGGTGGAGAAGGAATGAAACAATACAGGACAGACAGGGTGGAGAAGGTGGGGGAGGGATGAAACAATACAGGACAGACATGGTGGAGAAGGTGGGGGAGGGATGAAACAATACAGGACAGACATGGTGGAGAAGGTGGGGGAGGGTATAGTGACATATTAGTCTTGAACTACGGCTCTTACAGAGAGAGAGAGACAGCTTTTAAAATAGTTTTTGTGTCTTAGCCATGTCCATTTATTTCACAGTTGTCTTAGCAATGCTAATTTATTTAACTTTTTATCTGTATTATTTATTCTTATCCCCTTCAACTTGGCTGCATTGCTCTTTCAACCATTGTTTAAAAAATATTTACAAACAATCGGTGTATGGTTCGTTAAAACTAGACAACACAGTGAGAGACAGAGAATGTAAGACTGACTGACACAGTGTGTGTGAGAGAGAGAGAGACAGAGACAGATTGCAATACTCATTATTCTGGGCAATATATCCTATCAAGTCAGAAATAACATGACTGAACAGTTTTCATGGTTTGGGTTTTCTGAAGTAAAAATGATGTATGTATTTAAGTAAAGGACACAGGAGTCTCCTGAAGCACATTTACAATAATCATAGGAATGATGATTCATTGCATTACTAGAATTTTCTGCCAGTGATTTATCTAACAGGGATTTCTGTTAATGCAGATATGGCTTTGCGTTAGACTTTAGTCACATAATGAACAAAATGTATTCCATATCCGCTGTGTTTGATTTGGTATGTCCAGGGAGTGTGGGTTCACTGTGTTTGAAAGAAGAGGGTGAGTGACAAATGGAAGAGCCAAAGAAAATGAGAGGGAAATAGAAAGGTGTCTGTAAATGTCCTGTATGAAGAAACCCACGCGTTAATACTTTGTTGAGAATCCTTTGCAGGCAATGACTGCTTGAAGTCCGGAACACATGGACATCACCAAATGCTGGGTTTCCTCCTTTGTGATGCTTTGCCAGGCCTATACTGCAACCGTCTTCAGTTGTGGTTTAGTCGTGGGTCTTTCTGCCTTAAGTTTTGTCTTCAACAAATTAAATACATGCTTGATCGGGTTGAGATCATTTGAATGACTCGTCCATTGCAGAATATTCCACTTCTTTGCCTTAAAAAACTCCCGGGTTGCTTTCGCAGTATGTTTTGGGTCATTGTCCATCTGTAAAGTGAAGTGCTGTCCAATCAACTTCACTGAATTTGGCTGAATCTGAGCAGACTCTATCCCTAAACACTTCAGAATTCATCCGGCTGCTTTTGTCTTCTGTCACATCATCAATAAACACTAGTGATCCTCTGTACGCCTAGATAGATATTCCATTTAAAAGAATAATTTGCTTCCAAATACAGTAGTCATTTGTAACATTAATAAAGTCTACAGTGAATTTCACATTAAACACAGTTACTTGCTGTTATTCTGACTACTGAATATTAAGTAGAACAAATGTTGGCATCTTTTATAGAACTTATGACCAGCTTTAGAAAGTATTAATTTGCTTGTTAAAATATAATTATCATTGGTATAAGTTATTGGTTAATCTTGGTGTTTTTGCAATGAAACCATGATGGTAGCCTACCCAGCATTTACTTTCCCTTTGATGTTCAGACTGTCAGCTTAAGGTTGATGGTATTTTCAGTGATTAGATTAGATTCAACTATTTTGTCATTGTACAAGTACAGTACAATGAAATGCAGTTATCATTTAACCAGAAGTGCAAATAGAAGAGGTCTGAAAATGTACAAGTATTTACAAGTATTAAGTATATGTATATTACAAGTGGAATGCATAAATGTGCAATGAAGACAAATGCAGTACAAATGGCAATACAAATGGCAATACAAATGGCAATTAAAGCAAATAGAATAGGGCAGAAAATGTACATGTTACAAGAGGAATAATAGTTGTGCAGGGGCAAATGACAATTCTAGATGTGCAAATGAGGCAAATTGAAAGAGTAGGGTAGCATGTGCAACCAGGATGCAGAGATCGCAGCAATGAGGTCCCCAAGGTAGACATTCCTATGTAACAACTATAAAAATGCAAGCACGATGGCAAGCCTAAATGTGCAAAGAGGCAAATTGAATGTCCAAGGTGCATGTGCAAATGAAATGCAGGGATAGCAGCAGTGAGGTTCCCAAGGTAGACACATACCTGTAACAACTGAAAACTTCCATTATCAGACTTTGCAAGGAAGTGTCAAGAGTAGTGCAAAGGAAGTAGTGCAACAAGGTCCCAGGGAGGCGGGGGGTATGGTTAGTGATGGGTCACAGAGTTCTCAGGGTCACAGAGTTAAGCTGCATTAAATTAGATGTGAATAAACCTGAGCCTGCGGGTGCGGGAACAAAGAGACCTGAACTGCCTGCCTGATGGGAGGACCATGGGTGTGAAGGGTCCCTGATGATACCATGCGCCCTGCGTAGACATCGCTTCCACTGGAGGTCTACGATGGCAGGAAGCTGGGTGCCAGTGATGTGCTGGGGGTCTACGACGGCAGGAAGCTGGGTGCCAGTGATGTGCTGGGCAGGTTTCACCACCCGTTGAAGGGCCTTCTGGTCAGCTACGGAGCATCCGCTAAATCACACTGGGGCGCAATTAGTCAGAATGCTCTCAATTGTGCAGCGGTTAAAGTTTACAAGGATCTTGGAGGACAGGCAGGCTTTCTTCAGCCTCCTTAAAAAGTACAGGCGCTACTGCACATTTTTGACCAGAGCTGAGATGATGAGGGTCCAGGAGAGGTCCTTGGAGATGTGGACACACAGGAATTTGAAACTGGACACACGCTCCTCCTCAGTGCCATTGATCAGAACTGGGTAGAGACTGCAGACTTTTGATTTCCTGTAATCCACAATGAGCTCCGTGGTTTTCTTTGTGTTGAGGGACAGGTTGTTGTCAGTGCACCAGGAACTTGACCTCCCTGTAGGCTGACTTGTCTCTGATCAGGCCTACCACCTGTGGTGTCGTCTGTGAACTTGGCAATGGTGTTGGAACTGTGTACAGGAACACAGTCATGGGTGAAATGGGAGTACAGGAGGGGGCTCAGCACACAGACTTGTGGAACACCAGTGATCAGGATCAGGGTGGAGGAGGTGAAGACTGGGGTCTGTTGGTTAGGAAAGTCCAATGTCCAGTTGCAGGGAGAGGGGCTGATCCCCAAGTCATGGAGTTTGTTGACCAGCCTAGAGGGATGACCATATTGAATGCTGAGCTGAAGTCTATGAATAGCATTCTGACATTGGAGTTGGTGTTGTCCAGGTGGATCAGAGTGTAAAGCTGAGCACACGCACAGGGTGTGTGATGTAGTGTCCTGATGGTGTGCATTCACCCTTCTCAGTGCAGATGACACATCTGCGGGGGATGAACCATTCAGTAATTACAGTACATTTTGTACATAGTGGAATTGCTAGTTCCTAGTCTTAGTGTAATGAAAACAACCTCAAATTTTCTTGATATGCAGACATGAAGTGCATTAATGCTAAAATCCCCCAAATGCCCTTTAAGTAATTGTAGAAAGTAAAATGTGACTCACATTAGCTTGAAAAACAATGTCTGTTGACTCAACCCACATACATATATTAGATTTGGCCATTCATTCTGCTATTATGGCACGCTACTATGTCTACATTACCAGTTTTCTACACAATACTCTTAAATATTAGCCTAGAGAAGCATGGGATATGTTCTGTAAGAATGGGTGGCCTCCTTTAGTACACTGCTTACCACAATAACATTCTCTGTGAAGCTGTCTCTGCCCTGAGCAAACACCATGACCAAGAGGGCCCACACCTCTGCCTCCAAGGGATATGAGCTAGAGGGGCGCACCGTCTTCAGGGCTGGTTGGACAGCAGAGGACTCCGGTAAGACCACAGGAGTTGGGCTGTGCATTTATGTAAACAAAACATGGTGTACAAACACTAACTTAACCGGGAGTCACGGCTCAACCAATCTGGAGTACCTGATGATTAGATGGAGGACTTTTTACTTGCCTCAGGAGTTTACATCTATTGTTGTTATGGCAGTCTACATTCCCCCGGATGCTAATGCTAATCTAACAATGAAAGGACTATAGACTGTCATTAGGAAATGTCTCCTGCCCCACCAGAGGAGACCACACACTAGACCATATGTAAAACAAACATTCAGGAGGCTTACAAAGCCGTTCCCCTCGCCCACCTGGGACATTCTGATGAACTTTCACTGTTCCTACTCCCCAAGTATCTACCACTCATTAAACGTGTGAAACAATCAGTGAGGACAGTCAAAGTCTGGCCAGAGGGGTCAAACTCTCTCAAACTTCTCCAGTCTGTGTGTTGAAACTGGTGCTGTAGTTTGTTTGCGACTCAAGCCAACCTTGACTCCCATACGGACATTGAAACATATGCTTCCTCCGTTCTTGATTATATCAACATCTGCATGAACAATGTCATCATAAAGGCCTAGCCCAACCAGAAGCCGTGGATGAACAGAGAGGTCCGAGGAGGCCTACAGGTCATCCAGGGAAAACCTGAAAATAAGCATCAAGATGTCAAAAAATGACCACAAACTGCAGATTTAGGATCACTTCAACAACCACACCTCTGAACCCCAACGCATGTGGCAGGGCATCCAAGCATCACAGAATACCGGTCAAAGAACCCGAACCCCCACTGCCAGCAATGTCTCCATCACTGACGAGTAAAACAGGTTGCTTTGACAGGGACAACAAAGGGTCAGCTATTAATGCTGAACTCCCACCAGACGACCCCCCCGCTCAGACTATCCACCACAGGTGTGTTGTCTGCACTGAGCAGGGTGAATGCACGCAGGGCTGCTGGTCCTGATGGCGTTCCCGGGCGTGTCTCAGAACATGTGCTGGGCAAATGTCACTGGCCCAGGCAGTCCACATGCTTCAAGACCGCAACCATTGTGCCAGTGCCAAAGCAGTCGACTGCATCTAGCCTGAATGACTTCCGACCTGTTGCACTCACCCCCACAATCATGAAGAGATTCAAAAGGCCCACATTAAGTCCTGCCCCGCCTCAATACTGGATCCCAACCAGATGGTCTACAGAGGACAGCCTCTCCTCAGCTTTACACTCTGCCCTGTGTTGTGGAAATTTCTTATACAATGTATTCTGATTGTATAAAGGAGTGAGTCCCACTGTTAAGATAGGTACAGGAATGTGTGGGACCTGGTATTTGCATTGGGGGCATCTATTGTCTGTCCAGATACTGTAAGAACTCTTTAAGTTGAAGAAGGTATTTATGGCGGGAAGGAGAGCTGTCCTTGGTGTGAACCTTTGGGTAAACACTACAGGAAGGATAAGGTGGGGGAAGATAGCATTTGACGTTTGTGATAGAACAAAGGGAAAGGTGTTTGATTGACATGAACAAACACCTACTGCTATTCATAGATTTAGATTGCAACTAGCAATCATAGAGTAGTCATCCCCTCTAGGCTGGTCAACAAACCCCATGACCTAAATATCAGCCCCTCTCTCTGCAACTGGACTTCCTAATGAACAGACCCCAGTCTATCAGGTTAGACAACTTCACCTCCACCACTTTGGTGGAAGTTCTGACGATTGTGCCGCAATGTGTTTAGGCGGATGCTCCATGGTCAACTGGAAGGTCCTGGTACCCAGCTTCCTGCCATGGTAGACCTCCACCACATCCCTGGTGCCCAGCTTCCTGATATCACAGACCTCCACCACATCCCTGGTGCCCAGCTTCCTGATATCACAGACCTCCATCGTAAACAGTATCAACACATGGCACACGGGATGATCAAGGACCCTTCATTCATGCCACAAACTGTTTGTACAGGTCTGTTTGTTCCATCAGCAGGAGGCTCAGGAACAGTTTCTTCCCATCTACTTTAATGCTGCTTAACTCTGTGATCCATCACTAACCATACCCACCCCCCTGCCTCTTAGGGACCTTGCTTCAGTTGTTACAGGCATGTGTCTACCTCAGGAACCTCACTGCTGCTATCCCTGCATTTCATTTGCACATGCACCTTGTACATTCAATTTACCTCTTTGCACATTTAGGCTTGCCATCGTGCTTGTATTTTTATAGTTATATAGTTATAGTTAGATATGCATGTCTACCTCGGACACTGCTAAGGAAGTCTGGTAGGGAAGTTCCGTTGTTACATGTTTTCATGGTGCAGTGAGCAGCAGCGCCACCGTGCCATATATTCTCAAGTTCCCATATCACACGAACACATCCCGTACTGTCACATGTTTTCAATCCTTCACACCAGGTCCCAATTTGTATCGTTTGTATGTGTTTAAATGTTTCCCCTCTGCTCCCCACATTGTGGATCATTGTTGCTGTTGAGTGTTGTTTGAGTTACTATTTGAAAGTTAGTTGTTAAGTCGCGTTGTCGTGCACTTTATTTTCATTCAGTCCTTTCATTCAGTATTGTTTTCCGTTCGTGCTTGGTTGTTTGTTTTCATTAAAACCCACGATCAAGATAACTGCCTGCGCCTGGTTCCCTTGCCAACACTACACCACAACTAGAAGCGTTACACATGTACTTTGCACCTTCAATTTGCCCCTCACTGCACACTTGCATTTGTACTTGCATTTTTCAGTTTTTACATGCAAGTCTACTTCAGGAACCTCATTGATGCTATCCCTGCATTTCAGTTGCACAATCAGAATTGACGTTTGCACTTGCTTCATTGCACAACTATTCATTACCCACTTGTACATACATTATACTTACAGTTTTTCTGAATTGCTAAGACACTAAACCCCATTCACTGAACCAAATTCTCAGTGGCCTAAATCCATTTGTCAAATCAGTCACTCTTTTGGAAAAAAAACTTAAATAAATTCAGGTAGTTAAACACCATTCGCAAATTGCATTCACTCGGTTTGCAAAACTCTGAACACATTCTCACTCACTAAATAACATTTCGCAATGTGATGCACTTGTTGCAAAATGGTCAACACAGGTGGCAAAAGGTAAACACAGCTACAACACAGTTGTCATCGTTTACACACAATGACTCAAAATAGTTCACACTTGTTTCTAAAGATGTGATCAAACCAATTGTTCAGAATAAAACTCAGTTCAGTGTACACAGGTGGCACAGGTCTGAGGCAGAGAAGAGAACGTGTCAGAGGTGGTGTATGAGGAGGAAGAGTTTGTAAAAAGTACAAAGACATGATGCTGAGACAGAATTAATTAATTACTGTGTTTTTATGCCACTGCTGAATATACAGACATTCAATACTGTATAACTTGCAGTACTTACAGAAGTCAATATATTCACTGAACAAAGCTGGATTATACTTTTTTATTTGTACATTCTATGGGCCTGAGCTCATTTAAAATGGTCTGAGGCAAAGTAGAAAACTATCCTGTGGTCTGATAAATGAATTTATTTTAGGGAATTATGGACACCGCGTCCTCTAAACTTACTGGAATAGTCATAAGAATTGAGCAATTGCTAGTGAGTAAAGGCGACGATAACTAACTTTTTCATCAAGTGAAAAGAGAATTGTGGAATCTACCAGAAATAATTAATAAATGTTGTTGCTGTCAATAGATTCGAACTTAGGTCTCAATAGGTCTTCCACACGAGAGGCACTGTCTTTAGCCACTACGCCACAGCATTACACGTTTCAGCAGTCGCTAGACTCCATTGAGGATGAACTGTATTGCTTTTGCCACTTGCTGTTTTAACAGCTTATTAGCCAGTAATACGCTTACTAGTATCTACTAACTTCCTAGGAAAAATCATAAGAATTGAGCAATTGCTAGCGAGACTGAAGACAAACTTTTCCATGCCAGAAACAGTCGCAATAGAACTGTATACAGTTTAAGTTAAGGCTTACTTTAACGTAACTAAAGTATGTTGTAGCCAGCAAATGTTAATGCTCAGATTCCACACAGCAAATGTGTTTGTCTATCCTGACCCAAAACGAATGTACGGATGCGTTCTTCGAAAATCCACCAGAAACAGTCGCAATATAACTGTTTTATTTCAGGCTTACTATATAGCAGATACTGACGGTTTTAGCCAGCGAAGTTTCAGTCTATACGTAAATATTCATAACACGTACTTCGCTCCGCCTGCGAGGAGACACAAACTCGGGATCGACAGTTCACAAGTCCGCTTCTCTAATCACTATGCTATTTAACGAGGGGTAGTCAGTCAGTCACTCAGTAAGAGACATTCGCACCGCTTACGCGGGCCGGTGAAAAGAATAGAAACGGGGTAAAAACATAGGAAGCTATAAAGGCTGTAAGGTTAACAGTGCTTCTAAGATCTTCTGGTAGTTTATTCCAGTTGTGTGCAGCATAACTGCTTAACGCATCTTCTCCATGTTTAGTTTGGACTCTGGGCTGTACTAGCTGACCTGTGTTTATGGATCTATGAGCCCAGCTCAGTTTATACATATCAGAAATGTATTTGGGTCCTAAACCATTCATAGATTTATAAACTAAAAGCACCTATTCTGTAACTGACTGGAAACCAGTGCAAAGATTTAAGAACCGGAGTGATGTGTTTGGTTCTCTTGGTTCTGGTTAACATTCTAGCGGCAGCATTCTGAATGAGCTGCAGTTTGGGATGGTTTTGGAGATGCTCTGACCCAGTCGTCTAGCCCTTCCCATTGGGCTCTTATCAAAGTCACTCAGATCCTTACGCTTGCCCATTTTTCCTGCTTCTAACACATCAACTTTGAGGACAGAATGTTCACTTGCTGCCTAATACATCCCACCCACTGACCGGTGCCATGATAATGAGATTATCAGTGTAATTCACTTCACCTGTCAGTGTTCACAAAGTTAAGGCTGATCGGTGTATATAGGTTATGGAGCAACATATGCTGCCATCCAGAAGATGTTTTTTTCAGGGAAGGCCTTGCTTTATTTCAACAAGACAATGCCAAACCACATTCTGCGCAACAGCTTGGCTCTGTAGTCAAATAATCCTGGTGCTAAACTTGCCTGCGTGTAGTCCAGACCTGTCCCCCATTGAAAACATTTGGCGCATTATGAAACAAAAAATACGACAAAGGAGACCTCAAACTGTTGAGCAGCTGAGATCCAAACTGCCAATATCAACCATTTCACAAACCCAATAAAGCAGATAGCATCAGAACTCATGTCCACTGTGAAATGTAATGAATTTGTGTGTTTCTTTAGTGAAAAAGTATTAGATGGAACATGAGAACTACACAGTCTAACTAGGATTCTGTACCGTCACCACAACCACCAAGACATAACTTGGTTATTATGTCGTATTTTAATACAATTGATCATTAATCCCTAGAAGAAACAGTTCAACATCTCAAAGCTTCCAATTGCTGTCTCGAAACACTGCCATCAAACTTTTTGTATTTTTTTTAACAATGGAACTACAGCAAATAGTTAATAGCTCTCTGCAATCAGGCATTTTCCCAACGTCTCAAAACAGCTGCCATTAAGCCCCTATTAAAAAAGAGAACACTGGATGTATCTATAATGAACAACTATAGACCTGTATCAAATCTCCCTTTTATAGCCAAGATCATTGAGAAGGTTGTCTTCAATCAACTCAGCAATTTTGTGACCTGAAGCGGTCTCTTAGACATATTTCAGTCAGGCTTCCGGCCTCACCACAGTATTGAAATGGTCCTGATTAAAGTTTTAAATGATATACGCCTGAATACTTATTCTGATAAAATAACAGTTCTGGTTCTATTAGATCTCAGTGCAGCATTTGACACTGTAGATCATAGAATACTTATAGATAGGCTGGAAAATTGGGTGGGACTCTCCGGGACAGTCTTTGATTGATTCAGATATTATCTAGATGGCTGGAGTTACTTTGTCACCATTGGTAATCATGAATCATGACTATGACATGCGGAGTCCCACAGGGATCCGTTCTTGGACCGCTTCTGTTCAATCTCTATATGCTACCTCTGGGCCAAATTCAACAGAACAACAACATTAACTACTACAGCTATGCCGATGATACTCAAATATATATGGCTCTCGAACCGTATGACAACAGCTCAATATACTCTCTGTGTCAGTGTATAGAGCACAAATACCTGGATGAACCAAAATGATCTACAATTAAACCAAATTATTGTGTTTGGCAACAAAAATAAAAGAACAAGTATTAGTAAAGCGCTGGATTCTCTGGCCCTTAAAACCAGGGATCAAGTGCGTAATCTTGGTATTCTGATAGACCTCACATTTAACAGTCATATCAAAGCAGTCACCAAAACAGCATTCTATCATCTAAAAAATATAGCCAGAATCAAAGGCTTGGTGTCCCAAAAAGACCAAGAGAAGCTCATCCATGCTTTTATCTCTAGTATGGTTGACTACTGTCATGGCCTCTTAACTGGACTCCCGAAAAAGACTGTAAAACAACTGCAGCTCATTTAACTGCTGCTGCTAGAATGTTAACCAGGACCAAGAGAACAGAGCACACCTCTCCAATTCCTAAATCTTTGCATTGGCTTCCAGTCAGTTACAGATTAGATTTCAAAGTGGTGCTTTTAGTTTATACATCTCTGAATGGTTTAGGACCCGAATACATTTCTGATATGTTTGAAGAATATAAACCGAGCAGGGCTCTTAGATCCAGGAACACAGATCAGCTACTAGAGCCCAGAGTCCAAACTAAACATGGAGAAGGTGCATTTAGCACTTATGCTGTACACATATGGAATAAACTACCAGAAGATCTTAGACGTGCCCCAAACATATAAATTTTTAAATCTAGGTTAAAAAAAAAAATATATATATATTTTTACATGCCTACGACGGAGCACTTAAACTTAACCACACTGTTTTGCCTTATAGCTTCCTATGTTTTTAGCTGACCCACCAAATAAACTTGCTTGCTTGCTTTCAAAACTACACCACTCGGTCTCCTCAGTTTCCAAATGCTTACAGATTGTTGTTAAAAGAAAAGGTGATGCAACACAGTGGTAAACAAGCTCCTGTGAACTTTTTCAAAACATGTTGCTGGCCTCATATTCAAAATGGGCAAGTATTTTTACAAAAACAATACCATTTTCCGTTTCATAATGTGCCATATTGTCTTTTGTATATTGTCTTTGTACTATTTTCAATTAAATATAGGGATTCATTGATTTTTATTTGCATTTTCAGTGTCTCAACATTTTTGGAAATGGGGTTGTAATGTCTAAGGTTTGAATCAGTCCTTGATAAGAGGGGAAGGATCGAAACCAGACCTGCTGGCTCGGTTTTATATACTTCTGGGTCAAGATTAGATTACATATTGAGATTTGTTGGTGAAGCGTGGGGTGGAAGTGCAGGAGGTTTCCTCCCATGCGACAGCATACAAGGCCGTACAGTTCGCGGTCTGACTAATGGTTTGATAATAGTTTCCATTCCACTGTGCATAGGCAGAAAGGCATGAGTCATACAGAAGTGTGTGGGTCCTCAAGCTATTTACTAACAGACTTCAGAATATGGAAGTGAAGCATCCTTGTGAATAGGTTCATATTTTTCTGACTACATTTACATCTGGGTGACTACTGCTAATGTACTGGGGCTATTTACTGGTTTTCACCTCCTCGGCAACCAATGGGTAGCATCTGCCTAGGTGACACACAGCAGCCTTTCGAACGCCAGACAGCTGACCCACCAAATGTCACAGAACAGCTGTGACAGTGTCACTTTGAGCCAAGGGTCTGGAGCTTCCATTCCTTTTTTTCCTATTACGTGGTTTACAAACTGGAGTTCAATGGACTGTGAAAACCCGGGAGACATTTTGGCTCACCGTAGCAGGTCCAGGTTTAGACAGGTGCATCCATCTAATTCCACACACCAGAGGACTGCCAAGAAGACTGGAAATGCTGCAGAACCAGATGATACTGTGTCTAAAGCGATAACCAGACTCCTATCAATGAGAATATAATGTGGACCTAACACACCATCACACATGACTATATATAAAACTATATATAAAAATAAAACTATAACCCATTAAAATACACAGACAAACGCCCTTCAAATGTAATAAGATTTATAAAGGGCATTTCTGGGCTGAGGGTCACTGTCTCAAATCAGATGTCTGTCTGCCTGATAAAACTCAAAAAGTAGTTTTTTTACTTGGTATGTACAGTATCTCACAAAAGTGAGTACACCCCTCGCATTTTTGCTAATATTTGATTATACATCTTTTCATGTTACAACACTGAAGAAATGACACTTTGCTACATTGTCAAGTAGTGAACGTACAGCTTGTATAACAGTTTAAATTTGCTGTCCCCTCAAAATAACACAATACGCAGCCATTATTGTCTAAACCGCTGGCAACAAACGTGAGTACACCCCTAAGTGAAAATATCCAAAATGGGGAGCAGGTGTGTAAAATTTGGTGTCATCGCTCTCACACTCCCTCATACTGGTCACTGGAAGTTAAACATGGCACCTCATGGCAAAGAACTCTCTGAGGATCTGAAAAAAAAGAATTGTTGCTCTACATAGATGGCCTAGGCTATAAGAAGATTGCCAAGACCCTGAAACTGAGCTGCAGCACGGTGGCCAAGACCATACAGCGGTTTAACAGGACAGGTTCCACTCAGAACAGGCCTCGCCATGGTCGACCAAAGAAGTTGAGTGTAAATGCTCAGCATCATATCCAGAGGTTGTCTTTGGGAAATAGACGTATGAGTGCTGCCAGCAATGCTGCAGAGGTTGAAGAGGTGGGGGTCAGCCTGTCAGTGCTCAGACCATACGCCGCACACTGCATCAAATTGGTCTGCATGGCTGTCGTCACAGAAGGAAGCCTCTTCTAAAGATGATGCCCAAGAAAGCCTATTAATAGATTATTAACAAATAGAGTCAGTAGGTGGTAGAGTCAGTGTAGGTGTTCAGACAGGTCAGGTGTTCAGTGGAGTCAGTATAGGTGGTCAGACAGGCCAGGTGTTCAGTAGAGTCAGTGTAGTTGATCAGACAGGTCAGGTGTTCAGTTGACAATATTTTCAGGAAAGGTTTAAAAGTTTCTGGAATCATGCCATTAAATACACGTCAGGGTCAAAGACTGTGGCTCAATGGTTGTGCAGCTGTCTGCTAGAGACCAGGGTCTCTACCCATCAACCAACCCTAACCCTAACCTAACCCTAACCCTGTCTGCTAGAGACCAGGGTCTCTACCCATCAACCAACCCTAACCCTAACCTAACCCTAACCCTGTCTGCTAGAGACCAGGGTCTATCTCTACCCATCAACCAACCCTAACCCTAACCCTGTCTGCTAGAGACCAGGGTCTCTCTCTACCCATCAACCAACCCTAACCCTAACCTAACCCTAACCCTGTCTGCTAGAGACCAGGGTCTCTCTCTACCCATCAACCAACCCTAACCCTAACCTAACCCTAACCCTGTCTGCTAGAGACCAGGGTCTCTCTCTACCCATCAACCAACCCTAACCCTAACCTAACCCTAACCCTGTCTGCTAGAGACCAGGGTCTCTCTCTACCCATCAACCAACCCTAACCCTAACCTAACCCTAACCCTGTCTGCTAGAGACCAGGGTCTCTCTCTACCCATCAACCAACCCTAACCTAACCCTAACCCTGTCTGCTAGAGACCAGGGTCTCTCTCTACCCATCAACCAACCCTAACCTAACCCTAACCCTGTCTGCTAGAGACCAGGGTCTCTCTCTACCCATCAACCAACCCTAACCTAACCCTAACCTCCCTCTCTTACAGGGTATTATTAGAAGCATATAATTTTTCAACAATAAACAACTATGATACACTACCCAGACATTGTTATTACTATATACTGTTCTCCTGCATTGCATTTTCCGCCAATAATGTACAACCTACATTATTGTATGTGAACTGTGTCCAAGTCCAGGCTGTCTCTCTCTGCAGAGGTTACCTGCTTAATGTTTAATGCCACAGTTTCACAGACAAAGATCGATGCTTAATGTCAGAGCATCTCAACCCAGCCGCCGTCCCAGGAGACCAGTAAACAGCATGGGCCTCCAATTAACCAACAACACTACACGATACTGCTGGGAAAACTGTATTCTCACTACACAATACTGCTGGGAAAACTGCATTCTGTACAGATGTGTCCAGCAACAGCATTCTGTATGGAGTCTCCAGCAACCGTGTGATGCTATTACAGACCGTTCATTACACACTGACAGTGAGCTTGAACAATACCTTAAATGAGTACAACACCATATATCTCTACAGAACACAGAGTACAGAACACAGAGTACACAGACCACAAAGCACATAGTACAGAACACAGACCACAGAACATAAAACACAGAACACATAATACAGAACACACAGTATAGAATAGGGAGAACAGAGTACCGAAAACATACTAGAGAACACTAAGTACAGAACATAGAACACAGAGTAGAGAACACAGAATACAGACCACAAAACACAGAACTTATAGTACAGAACACTGAATATACAGTACAGAACATAGAGTACAGAACAGAGTACAGAACAAATACTACAGAACACTATGTACAGAATACAGAGTACAGAACACTAATTACAAAATACAGTGGGTTGGTTCCATTACTTAAGAAGACAATGTACATTATGTCTGATCTAGAGTATGTCTGATGTACAGTATGTCTGATCTACTGATGTACACATTTATAACACACATCCATAAAACATCTATAATACATATCCATAACACACATAACACACATCCATAAAACCATCCAGAACTCACATTCATTTTTACAGTTGTTACACACACATCTTCCCCGAGGACCTTAGTGCTGCTATATCTGCATCAGGGTTGCTCATGGTACCTTACTACATTACTCCTTCATTTGCCTCGTTTGCACATCTATGCCTTTTAGAATCGGCATTATCCCACTTGTAACATCCACTATACTTAATACTTATAAACTTTCCGCACTCCTCTATTTGCCTTAATTACACATTTAGTATTGAAATGTGTACTGCATTTGCCTTTATTGCACATCTGCAGCTCCAAAAAAGTTAAGAAAAAAGGTGCAGTGGTCTCTTAATTTTTTTCAGAGCTGTACATATACTTAATACTACTTTTCTGCCTTCTATTTGCACTTCTGGTTAGATGCTAACTGCATTTCTTTATACTGTACTTGTACTGTTCAATGACAATAAAGTTGAATTGAATCTAACATACATATTCAGGCACGCACGCTAAATAAAAATATTATCTAGGTTTTCAGGGAAATGCACCAAATCTAATTAAATTGGTCAATTCTACTATCTCTGTCTATTGTAACAGCATATACAAGAAAGTATCCACTTCCTGACAGCATGTCAGTCTCTGAACACAGAGGGGCAATTAATGCACAGGCAGCTCCATCACAGGCGGCCAGGAGATAAGAGCTGGCATGTTGAAGTGAGATTGGAACGAGATGCTGGCTGGGAATGGAAGAGAGAGGAGGAAGCACCGCTAGACCCAATGAAACGTGACATGTCTGACAAAGCGGAATCATCCTTGGCTGTGTTGACTTCACAACTCAACCACAGATCCCGATTTAACTAGGCAGTTGGCACTTAATGCAACTTCACAAAGACTCCAAATTCATCATGGGCACTCAGATTGCAGCTTAACAAGACACTCACTGCCTGAGGCAGCTCGAGGACTGAGGAGTCTTTCATATCCTTCAAGTCACAGTCTACAATCAATCAGCCAATCAGAATGTCTAAAATAAAATTACACATATAGGGCTGGGATGATAAATTGAAAATGCCACTAATCACTGGCATTTTATTCATCATGGACTCATCACAGGTGTTTGTGGCAGCCTACACATCTGGAAAGGCACCATCAATGCTGACAGTTATATCCAAGTTCTAGAACAACATATGCTCCCATCCAGACGTCGTCTCTTTCAGGGAAGACCTTGCATTTTCCAACATGACAATGCCAGACCACATACTGCATCAATTACAATGTCATGGCTGCATAGAAGAAGGATCCGGGTACTGAAATGGCCAGCCTGCAGTCCAGATCTTTCACCCATAGAAAACATTTGGTGCGTCATAAAGAGGAAGGTGCGACAAAGAAGACCTAAGACAGTTGAGCAACTAGAAGCCTGTATTAGACAAGAATGGGACAACATTCCTATTAATAAACTTGAGCAACTTGTCTCCTCAGTCCCCAGACGTTTGCAGTCTGTTATAAAAAGAAGAGGGGATTCCACACAGTGGTAAACATGGACTTGTCACAACTTTTTTGAGATGTGTTGATGCCATGAAATTTAAAATCAACTTATTTTACCCTTAAAGTGATACATTTGCTCAGTTTAAACATTTCATATGTCATCTATGTGGTATTCTTAATAAAATATATACATTTGAAACTTCCACATCATTGCATTCTGTTTTTATTCACAATTGTACAGTGTCCCAACTTTTTTGGAATCGGGTTTGTATACACATCACAGGAGTTTTGATCATCACATATTAAACCAACCACTCATCACAGGAGTTTTGATCATCACATATTATACCAACCACTCATCACAGGTGTTTTGATCATCACAGATTATACCAACCACTCATCACAGGTGTTTTGATCATCACATAATAAACCAACCACTCATCACAGGAGTTTTGATCATCACATATTATACCAACCACTCATCACAGGAGTTTTGATCATCACATAATAAACCAACCACTCATCACAGGAGTTTTGATCATCACATAATAAACCAACCACTCATCACAGGTGTTTTGATCAGTGTAAACCTACATAATTCCTAACAATAGGTAGCCTATAAAAGTGGAATATTGGTGTTTGAGACTACAAAGTGTTGGTAATCTCTGTGACATTTAGCCATTCTAAAAACACACAGTACACCATAGCAGGTCCTTCACCGCCACCATTTTTTGATGAAAATCAGCTTCCCTTTAGACACTGACCATAGACACTCAACATAAACCATTAGGACTGGGGAGAGTACAATGATCCTCACCTGTTTATGGGGGCTGGCTCTACCCATTGGCCAATCCCACCCATTGTGATCGAATTTGTAATAGGCCCACTTCTCTTGACCCTGTGTAATGACCACTGCTTGATCTGTCTAGACAAAATGGTCTGGAAAGGTTCAGTCATATGCCCAAACAATATATTTTATATAGTTGAAGTAATAAAGCACACAACAACATGTACGATGCAGCAAAATTTTTCTGCAGCAGTACTGCTACAACTTTCGTACTTACAACATCGTTCTAAGTAATCAACAATCATGCCCAAGATCATCACAGCTTCCTGTGGGGCTCAATGGAAAAGAAAACAGGAAAAACAGATTAACTGGGCCATTGCATCTAAAGACTAACCTCCCCCTCCTTTCACTTCCACGGCTCCTCTTAATTCCTCATCACTCTCCTTCTCACCCCTGCCTCTTCTACCCCCTTACCCTCCCCCCTGCCTCTACTACCCCCTTACCCTCCCCCCTGCCTCTACTACCCCCTTACCCTCTCCCACCCCTGCCTCTTCTACCCCCTTACCCTCTCCCACCCCTGCCTCTTCTACCCCCTTACCCTCCCCCCTGCCTCTACTACCCCCTTACTCTCTCCCACCCCTGCCTCTTCTACCCCCTTACCCTCTCCCACCCCTGCCTCTTCTACCCCCTTACCCTCCCCCCTGCCTCTACTACCCCATTACCCTCCCCCCTGCCTCTACTACCCCCTTACCCTCCCCCCTGCCTCTACTACCCCCTTACCCTCTCCCACCCCTTACCCTCCCCCCTGCCTCTACTACCCCCTTACCCTCTCCCACCCCTGCCTCTTCTTCCCCCTTACCCTCTCCTTCTCACCCCTGCCTCTTCTACCCCCTTACCCTCCCCCCTGCCTCTACTACTCCCTTACCCTCTCCCCACCCCTGCCTCTTCTACCCCTCCCCCTTGCCTCTTCTAGTCCCTGACCCTTTCCTCATCCCTGCCTCTCCTCACCCCCTCCCTCTCTAGTCACCCATACCTCTTCCACCACCTTTCAACTTTCCTCAACCCAGCTTCATCCAGAACCTTCCCCCTTCCCTCATCCCTTGCTCTTCCATCCCCCTATCCTCATCCCTTGCTCTTCCATCCCCCTCCCTCATCTCTTGCTTTTCCACCCCCACCCCTCATCCCTTGCTCCTTTATCCCCCTCCCCCTATCCTCATCCCTTGCTCTTCCACCCCCCCTCATCCCTTGCTCTTCCACCCCCCTCCCCCTCTCCTCATCCCTTGCTCCTTCATCCCCCTCTCCTCATCCCTTGCTCTTCCATCCCCCTCCCCCTCTCCTCATCCCTTGCTCTTCCATCCCCCTCCCTCATCTCTTGCTGTTCTACCCTCCCCATCTCCTCATCTCTGACTCTTTCATCACCCTTCCCCCTTCCTGCCCTGAAGGAATGCATCACCTCGTAGATGCTGCAACTGTCCTGCCAGGGTATTGAGACAATTCAGATTGCACAGGCTATGATTAGCATGAGGCATACTACCTATGCACAGAGAGGACAGACCCTTTAAATCAACCACACATCCACCAAGAGAGAAATGGAGAGATTAGAGAGAGAAAAACAGATTACAAGGGACAAAAGATGAGAAATCACTTTTGACCTCCACTAGTGATAGTATGGTTGTACAATTCATATTCAATGACATGGTGAATGCCAGGGAGACATGATGAATGCCAGGGAGACATGGTGAATGCCAGGGAGACATGGTGAATGCCAGGGAGACATGATGAATGCCAGGGAGACATGGTGAATGCCAGGGAGACATGGTGAATGCCAGGGAGACATGGTGAATGCCAGGGAGACATGGTGAATGCCAGGGAGACATGGTGAATGCCAGGGAGACATGGTGAATGCCAGGGAGACATGGTGAATGCCAGGGAGACATGGTGAATGCCAGGGAGACATGGTGAATGCCAGGGAGACATGGTGAATGCCAGGGAGACATTGGTAAGGAGTCCTTGAGGCAAGAATGATCAGAAATAAATCAAGTCCTGCTGAGCGGAGGCAGAGGGACAAGACACAATGGATGACATCATTATTGTGTTGTCCCTGCTACTGTAATTTCTATCATGACTGGTTATAATACTCAATGAGCCATCATTTTTATCACTGTCAAAGGGGGATTATAGATTGTTTAATTGCAAACCCAATGCCTTCAGACTACCAGTCCTAACAACTACCAGTCCACAGCCCGAGACAATGCCTGATGACTACCAGTCCTAACAACTACCAGTCCACAGCCCGAGACAATGCCTGATGACTACCAGTCCTAACAACTACCAGTCCACAGCCCGAGAGAATGCCTGATGACTACCAGTCCTAACAACTACCAGTCCACAGCCCGAGACAATGCCTGATGACTACCAGTCCTAACAACTACCAGTCCACAGCCCGAGACAATGCCTGATGACTACCAGTCCTAACAACTACCAGTCCACAGCCCGAGACAATGCCTGATGACTACCAGTCCTAACAACTACCCGTCCACAGCCCGGGACAATGCCTGATGACTACCAGTCCTAACAACTACCAGTCCACAGCCCGGGACAATGCCTTCAGACTACCAGTCCTAACAACTACCAGTCCACAGCCCTGGACAATGCCTGATGACTACCAGTCCTAACAACTACCCGTCCACAGCCCGGGACAATGCCTGATGACTACCAGTCCTAACAACTACCAGTCCACAGCCCGGGACAATGTCTGATGACTACCAGTCCTAACAACTACCAGTCCACAGCCCGGGACAATGTCTGATGACTACCAGTCCTAACAACTACCAGTCCACAGCCCGGGACAATGCCTGATGACTACCAGTCCTAACAACTACCAGTCCACAGCCCGGGACAATGCCTGATGACTACCAGTCCTAACAACTACCAGTCCACAGCCCGGGACAATGCCTGATGACTACCAGTCCTAACAACTACCAGTCCACAGCCCTGGACAATGCCTTCAGACTACCAGCCCTAACAACTACCAATCCACAGCCCTGGACAATGCCTGATGAAGACCAGTCCTAACAACTACCAGTCCACAGCCCAGGGACCCTGCATTCAGACTACCGGGCCTGACGACTACCAGTCCAGAGACAATGGAAAAGGAAAAGCCAATTAAAATATACATAAACTCTAGAGGGGCTGACATGATCCATATGTTTGACCATCTACTACTATAGTAATCTACTACTGCCAAGTATGTTTGACCAGGTGGTCATCTACTACTGCTGAGTATGTTTGACCAGGTGGTCATCTACTACTGCCGAGTATATTTGACCAGGTGGTCATCTACTACTGCCGAGTATATTTGACCAGGTCGTCATCTACTACTGCCGAGTATATTTCACTCACTGGTCAACAGAAAGTTTTGTGTATTATGATGAATGATCTAGCAAACAGTCCCGTAGCCTTATATTTTTCACCAGGTACCAAGAAAAATGGAAAGTCCTTGTAGCCTGGTTCCTCTCTATGTTTCTTCCCAGGTTCTCAAATTTCTGACACTGTGTTTGTTAGAATTTTTGTCTGGTTATTTGAATGCAACTCTTTGACAACTGTTGTAAAATGACTTTTGTAAAATAAAGATTTCATTGAAGCACAGAGATTGCGACAATTCCTCGCCAGCAGATCATTATTTGAATGAATACAACAACAAACCATCCCTTTCGCCCTGCCCCAGGGAGGATAGGGTAACAGTCTGTTGAACAGGCTGTATTTCACTCTGTAATGGCTTTTTTGTTTTGATCTTTCTCTTCAGAGCCATGAAAATGACTTACAACAAAGTCCTGGCTGTGTGGCTGGAAATGTTTTTCTAGATCAGCTTTGTTCCAAAATCATTCATAATCATTCATAGTCCAGAAGTAAGCAGAGATAAATAGTTTTTTTCAGTTCACTGTTTAACCACCCACTGGGTTTTTATAGATATGACTGAATCATCAACTATTGCGAATTCAATGTGAACTCAAGAAGGCGCATTGTAATTTTCATTCAAATGGACTCTGTCTTTCATGCCAAAGACAGGATACGGATCCATAGTCCAGCTACATGTAGACTACAACATTCTCTGACTTGTAGAAACAGGATCTGCTTTCCAACTGTATTTGTAACCATCATGTAGTTGCATTAAATATTCTGTTTCTATAGTTATGCAGATATATTGTAGCATGTGTTACGGGAAAATCTTAAAGATTGCATTCAAACCTGATGACAATGACAACTGTTGATGAATATTTGGAAATCTACAGTTGTGCTCAAAAATTTGGATACCCTTGGAGAATTGGCAATATATGTACCATTTGTAAAGAAAACATGAGTGAGCAGGCAAAACACATTATATCTCTTATGGAGTTCACATAAAAATGTTGGTCATAACAGAATGGCACAATCATAAAATAAAACATGAAAAAAAAGACCTGACCCCTGTTCAAAAGTCTGCATACCCTTAGTTCTTAATAGTGTGTATTGCACCCTTTAGCATCAATGAGAGCGTGCAGTCTTCTTTAATATTTGTCTATGAGGCCCTGATTTCTTGCAGGTAGAATAGCTGACCATACGTCTTGGCAACATGCCTCCAGGTCATGCAAAGTCTTTGGTCGTCTTGCATGAACCACACATTTGAAATCTCCCCAGAGTTGCTTGATGATATTAAGGTCAGGAGACTGTGATGGCCACTCCAGAACCTTCACCTTTTTCTGCTGTAACCACTGGAGGGTCAACTTGGCCTTGTGCTTAGGGTCATTGTTGTGCTGGAAGGTCCAAGAGCGTTGTATGCACATTGTATGCACAGTATTTTCTGACATCATGCTGCGTTCAACTTTCCATACATTTTCACAAGATTCCCCATGCCTTTAGAGCTCAAACACCCCCAAAACATCAGTGAGCCACCACCATGCTTCACAGTGGGGATGGTATTCTGTTCACTATAGGCCTTGTTGACCCCTCTCCAAACATAGTGCTTATGGTTGTAACCATAAAGCTCTATTTTGGTCTCATCACTCCAAATTACAATGTGCCAGAAGCTGTGAGGTGTGTCAAGGTGTTGTCGGGCATATTGTAATTGGGATTTTTTTGTGGCATTGGTGAAATAAAGGCATTTTTCTGGCAACTCGACCATGCAGCTCATTTTTGTTCAAGTATTGTCATAGTGTGCTCCTTGAAACAACCACACCTGTTTCCAGAGCAGCCTGTATTTCTCCTGAGGTTACCTGGGGGGTTTCTTTGTATCTCGAACAATTCTTCTGGAAGTTTTGGCTGAAATCTTTCTTGATCTACCTAACCTTGGCTAGGTATCAAGAGATCCCTGAATTTTCTATTTCTTAATAAGTGATTGAAAAGTACTGACTGGCTTTTCCAAAGCTTTGGATATCTTTTTATACCCTTTTCCATCTTTATAAAGTTCTGTTACATTGTTACGCAGGTCTTTTGACAGTTCTTTTCTGCTCCACATGGCTCAGTATCTAGCCTCCTCAGAGCATCCACGTGAGAGCTAACAAACTCATTGACTATTTATACACAGACACTAATTGCAATTTAAAATCCCACAGGTGTGGGAAATTCACCTTTAATTGCCATTTTCACCTGTGTGTGTCACCTTTTGTGTCTGTAACAAGGCCAAACATTCAAGGGTATGTAAACTTTTGATCAGGGCCATTTGGGTGATTTCGGTTATCATTCTGATTTAAAAAGCAGCAAAACTACTATGTGGTAATAAATGGCTTCATATGGCTTTAAATAAAAGGCATTTTTTATGCATGATCAGTCATATTTTCTAAATCAATGCCAAAATGTCAGAATTTCTGCCAGGGTATGCAAACTTATGAGCACAACTGTATTATTAGTATTATTATTACTACTATAACTTCATTTTAAAAAGGAACACAGACAGAGACCAAAGTCTCTTTTACAGCTGGGCCCTGTGTATATATGTTTACACATACAGGTTAGGTACAATGATTAAAAACAGAAATAAAAACACAGAGAACAGACAAAACAAAAGGATCACAGATAGCAGAAGACAAAATACAATGCTTTAAACACAGGTGTTATTCCCTTAGACGCCCCAGGTTTAGTGGATATTCGGCCTGTAACATCAAACATGTTTGGAAACACAATTTGAAAGAACATAGCTTCTTCAGAAGCACAAAACCAAACTCTGAATGCTGGTTATGAACTAGATTAGATAGTATCACAGACAGATATGTCCCTCTGATAAAACTGTGTTTAAACAAGGATTAAATAACAGTATATACAGCTCTGGAAAAAATTAAGAGACCACTGCACCTTTTTCTTTCCTTTCCAAAAAAGTTGAAAAGGAAAGTTTTGAGGGAGGAACTGAAGGGTTCAATTTCCAGTAGTCTCTTAATTTTAACCCTTCTGTTCCTCACTCAAAAACTTCCTTTACGGCTTTTTTGGAAAGGAAAGATAAGGTTCCGTGGTTTCTTAATTTTTTCCAGAGTTTTAAGTTAAATACATGACTCCTCCTCTGTAAGACCCCTTTGTTTCTTAGTGCAGTGCTTGACGAAGGCTTTATAGTGTTGCTATGTGTGGAGTGCTTCCAACAGAACAGTGATGCACTTCTGGATAAGGAGAGTCCTTGCTATTAACCCAGATTCAGAAGCACTGCCTTGCTGAAAACTGTAACAGGCAGGAGATGTAAACAGCCTCCTCCTCTTCCTCCTCCTTCTCCTGCTGCTCCTTCAACAGAAAGCACCAGACTGAATATTTAATAGAGACCATTTTGTTTCATTGCTGCTTTTTTAATGTACTTCCTCTTCCCAAAGACACGGCTATCTGAATGAGCAGGGCTAATTTCGAACCAGGGAATTCCATGGAGGTGTGATTGTGTGTGACATTATCAACAGTCACTCTGCACTGTCAATCAGACTCACTTAATTTTAGAGAAAAACATCCAGTGAAATAATGTGGTCTAATTTTAATCAAAGCCAAAAGGCATTTTTCGATTGCAGCTTCCTTCCTAGAGGCATGAGAATGTTGTGTCCCTGCAGATTGAATCCACAAGCGATCCTAGACATTATCAATTCCTTGCTGTAATGAGCAACCCACACCCTACACTGGAGCGGACCTGTCCTCCACTCTGGTCCTGGGCGCCTCTGGCAGCTTTTAGTATTGAAGTTATCATGAACACACCAGTCTAATGATGTGGGGAAGAGCCAAATAACACCACATTCAACACTAGATAGATGTATGCAAGTATGTATGTATATGTCTCTGTATGTATGTATTTATGTGTGTGTCTCTGTATATGTGTGTGTGTAGGTATGTCATTATAAGAACTCTAGGATTTATCCAGCTGCATTAAGTAGGAAAATACCAGTCAGAAGCCACTTCTCCCCCCTCTGCCTCCCTCTCAGGGGCAGATGTAAGGGTGTGTAGGGCTGAAGGGTAACACAGGGGAGGGCGATGTGCGTTGGTAGGGATGGAGGATCACACAGGGGAGGGGGATGTGCGTTGGTAGGGATGGAGGATCACACAGGGGAGGAGGATGTGTTGGTAGGGATGGAGGATCACACAGGGGAGGGCGATGTGCGTTGGTATGGATGAAGGATCACAGAGGGGAGGGCGATGTGCGTTGGTAGGGATGAAGGATCACAAAGGGGAGGGGGATGTGCATTGGTAGGGATGGAGGATCACACAGGGGAGGGCGATGTGCGTTGGTATGGATGAAGGATCACACAGGGGAGAGCGATGTGCGTTGGTAGGGATGGAGGATCACACAGGGGAGGGGGATGTGCGTTGGTAGGGATGGAGGATCACACAGGGGAGAGCGATGTGCGTTGGTAGGGATGGAGGATCACACAGGGGAGGGCGATGTGCGTTGGTAGGGATGAAATATCACAAAGGGGAGGGGGATGTGCGTTGGTAGGGATGAAGGATCACAAAGGGGAGGGGGATGTGCATTGGTAGGGATGGAGGATCACACAGGGGAGGGGGATGTGTTGGTAGGGATGGAGGATCACACAGGGGAGGGGGATGTGTGTTGGTAGGGATGGAGGATCACACAGGGGAGGGGGATGTGTGTTGGTAGGGATGGAGGATCACACAGGGGAGGGGGATGTGTGTTGGTAGGGATGGAGGATCACACAGGGGAGAATGAATAGAGAGCGCAGCACGGAGTTGCAACACGATTGGTAATTTATTATGTAGTTCTGACACCAGATATCTGCACTGTGCAGAGAATGATATTCCTCCCTCTGATGCCGGCAGCATGTTCAAGGCAGTTTTTATTTCTATAGTTTCTCCATTAGAAGCAGGGATCTCTCTGATTGCATTGCTGGCTGTAGCTGTGACTGAATGGGGATGCCACAGTCTTTTGAGCTCATGCTGCACACCGAAAGGCGGTGGCGTCAGCAAACATGCTTTAGATGAGGAGCAGCATCTAAGTCAGCGAGTGGGAGGTAGGGAACCCCAGCACGACACAACAGCATCACAGCACATCATAGGCTTTTTGCTGCAATCTCACCACCAGCTGGCTGTATAGCAGTGCAACACAGCCAGATCCAACACAACATTGGCCAGAACATACTACACCCAAACTGCCTGGTCTCTACAACATGGCCTACTCATGAAACCTTGTTCCAAGAACAGAGTAGAGGAACTAGACTGTACAATTCAGTACTGCACATGGCTCTGATAGAATTCAATAGGATTTCATTTAATAAGAATATTATTCCCATAAAGATATTACAAATACTTACCACAACCCTTCTATGTCTTTGTCAGAGCATGAGTCCACTACTGAACTCCAAGTACCAGACAAGCATTAGACTGGCCCAGATCTGGCCCAACCCAGGCTCACTCACTCAGAAGCCAGGAAGCCCCATTACAGAAGGTTTATAAGGTTGTCTCTGAAGATGTATTGACATAACACATGTATGTACAGTGTACCTGCACACACCCACACAGCCAAACACACACCTTCCTGTGTGATTAGTGCTCCACTCCTTGGGAGCAGCCATTTCGCTCCCCCGCTTCCCTCCTCTATTTTCTCTCTTACATGTCCTCCCCCTAAGTGCTTTTCAGGGTCAGAAGGTCATTAAATGACCCTTATAAACTTCCTGCAGATGACCCATGGCTGGTCTGGGGAAATCCAGGGACGGTATTTACTATAGGACTACAGTATAACGTGCTGATCTTGTAGAGGAGTTCTATTGACAATGATTTGGAAAATATATTGAGAGCAATTCTAAAACCAGATTATTCTAACCAATGTCACTTTGGAACTTAGTTTAATATGGACAGAGGATAGTAAAAGCAGAAGGAAACGGTTAATTAGGCCTTTGTAGTCTTTTTGCTGGTTCATTGGTAATCTAATTTGACTTCTGTTCCATTCCTTTGCGTCCTGTGTGAGGAGAACCCGACTTTTGCTTGACAAACTGCGTTCAAACACACATTTTTGAAATAAATGAAATAGGTGCAAACACTATGTATTAGACTATTTAATTCAACCAACACTAGTACCTTGGGTCCTGTAAATTAGAAACAATGTAAGCCTACCCTATAGTTTAATACGTGCTAAGTGAATATTACTTAAAACACATTTTGATAGGTTCAGTACAGTACTAATGTATAAAGTACAAGCCTAAAATAAAAGTACATAATTTTTACAGTCGATAACATTTCTGATCAAATCCATCAGCTTGTTTATTGTTTCTCTTTTTTGTATTAATTAGCCAATTGTCAACATACACCTCTGTCTAGACAGCCAAAATGGTTAGATCAATGAACCATCGTCGAATCGGTTTCTAGTAAGATTGGAAAGGCGCCTTTTGCTGCATTGCACCTGTCCAAACAAACGCCACTAACTTTACATGCGGATGTAGGTTAGTTGAGACCTCACGTGAACTGAAACGTTTATTTTTATAATGACTTTATTGAATTCTTGGTCCATCATAAAAACAATTAAATGTAGTGATGCAGCAACATTAATAAATAAATGTATATAGCGAAATTAGTTAAAACAGCCAATATCCTGAGTTTGAACGATTATGATAATGGTTGTCGCGTTGGGAATGCTTCCTTGTCTTTGTCGCTGTTACATTCTACTCGGGAATCCCCCCCTTTTCAGAATTATCACGGGACATTCACCGCAGTGCATGTTTCACGCAGATATGACAATAAGAAAATTAAACCGTTACTCTACAGATTGTAAAAGAAAACACACCTTACCTGAGACGCCAGCAAGTGGTGGTTAGGTTTTGTCGTGAGAGTAGCTGGCAATGGGCGAGCCTGTACGCATCTATGGCATTTGATCCCAGCTGTGTTGTCTACGGCCGGCTCCACACAGCAGCCCGGTGCTCGCGTGTGTAGTTGGGGGCGTGGTAGCGATGGGGCTTCTTCGCAGTCTGTCAACGAAACCAAATTATTTCACCAGTGGCAATGTGCCATGATATTGAATATAGCCAGTTTATTTTCTATTGACTTAGTAATTCAAGCTCCAATGGCTATTCAGATGTCATTATCCGTTTTCTCGCTTTCAATTCAAAGGGGTTTCATTGGCATGACAAAAATATGTTAACAAAAACAAACAACGAACAAACGAATAAAAAAGTTTAAAAAAAAAGATGTTAAAAGTAGACGCACACTTTCTAGAGAACATTTACAAAATACCATTGCCACCATTTTAACATTTACATGATGGCTGTGGCATTGAAGAGTTTAAGATAAACATATATCATATAACATTGGTGATCATAACCGTTAATGACTGTCAACCTTTTATTGTCAAAGCAGATCCCACATTGCGTAGCTGTCATTGCACATTGCGGCATTTTACTCATAATATAGCCTATCATAGTTCATCAAATATTCAAATTATTTGTGGGTTTCTGGATATGTACTATACAGAATTACAGGGCTGTCGCAGATGATAAAACTGTGTTAAAAAAAAACATTAGTTTGTGATCAGTGGATATCTTCCACTTACTTTCACTAATACCTCTCACCCCCAGATGGCAGTACATTATACTGCTTCTGATTTAAATAGTCGTGTGTCTTGAAATAGTCGTGTGTCTTGAAATAGTCGTGTGTCTTGCCTCCCCACGTCGCTGTCTTTGATCACACAGACGGGCATTCCGAGTGTTTTCGGCGAGGCGGCTCTTTTGGTTCATTTTGCTCCCGAATGGCTTTATGTTTAAAATGTTAAAATAATAACTCCAGAAAAATTGAAAAGTGCAAATCATCACCAACGTGAAGACTTAGTAGACTATAATTATTTTAGTGCGTGAAATGCTCTTTCAATTAGGTTTTATTTTATCAGTCCTAATTATTATATCGCCGGCTATTTTTATTACTGAAATACTTCACTGGAAAAAAATTGCTTTGAACAGAAATATGTGCTCATCTCATTATTTATTGTTTCTGCAGTGCAGATATGCAATGTATAGTTCATACTGTTGTAATTTATCTTCAAGTTATCGTTGACTGAGCGAAGAAATATAGGAAATCAAGGAGTCAAATGAACAGCTACGTTCACCAGAGAGATTCGGCTCCCAACGTTCAACAAAAAGAGCCGTTCAAATTGAGCCGTTCGTTTGGGAACGACCCATCACTATCATTTAAATGTCCGGCGAGAGCAATCGCCATAGCATTGTAATCTAAACAGGAATTACACCATTCAGTGAACCGCCATCAAAATAGGATACATTTTTATTTAAAGCAATGGAGGAATACAATTCCGAAGAGGTAGAGTGTACATATATATTATCGTCGATTTAATAATATCCTTGGGCAGAATTAGCTAGCTGGCTAACATCATGCTCTTCGTTTAACGTTAGTTAGCCAACACGTTAGCTAGAGAAGGTTACCTTTAAATCTCCTCGAGCTACTATAAGACTCTTTGTGTAGTGAAATGTACAAGACAAAACATTTGAGACCTTCTTGACATAGCAATTTCATACTTCGTGCGAAATTAGACGAGCACCTCAATACTGTAACTGGGTGTGGTCAAATTAATTGTACTGGGCATGTATGGAGGATCGCGTCAGAATCGGTCAAAACCCGGGGTCAGTTGCGAATGTAAAAAAAAAAAAAAATACTATTAACACAGTCGACGTGATTGTTTGGCTGTTACTGTGTATTGTAACAAAACGTCTGTTGACAGATATAATGCTAGAAGTGTATGTGGCTATTCAATTAGCAAGGTCGCATTTTTGATTGTCAGTCTAGTATTCCATAACATCTGTCTTTAACATTTCCCAGTACATGCTGTTGAAGTTACCAGGTGAGGTATACATGCAACATTAAAATCACTCACTCCACCTCAATGCCCTAATAGGTTATGTCCGACTTAACATGCCAGTTATTCTGAAGATCATATTAACGGTTAGTTATCATTTATTGTTACAGCAGCCCCTTCTTTCTGAAAGCATTTGATATACAGCCTTGACAGCTTCAATGTTGATTGCCCTCAGATCTGACACAGTTGGATGTCTCTCTGTGAGTTAGGCTAGTTTGTTGAGGGACCAGCCAGGAAATTGTATGTCTGTTTCAGTTTGTTTTGTTTGATTCCACTACACGCATGTGAATGAAGGCCAAACAATGCAACACAAAAGCTTGTGTCCTTCAGTATGTCACAACTGTCACACAACTAAGTAATCCTCTCTTGTTTCTCTGTATATGTATATTTTGAATCAAAGGTGTCCTTCAACACAGATGAAGCCAGTGTCACCGTTAAAGAGGTAATCAGGAAGTTAAAAACATTTCTCAAGTTTGTCAACACATTTATTAGTTTTGGCTGGTTAAACTGATTATCATACCTGCTTAACTGTCTTGTCTCCCTTCCTGATGGTCTGTGTTGCAGTGCATTGAAGGTATCATTGGAGGAATTGATTACAACCAAAATAAAGTGAATCAATGGACTGCCAGCATTGTGGAGCACTCCCTCACCCAGCTGGTCAAACAGGGAAAACCATTCAAGTTCATAGGTGGGATTTATTACACTGTTCTAACACATTTGAGCTGTTTATATATAAGCATTAAGGCTTGAGTGGGTGTGGTATTTGGCAAATATACCATGGCAAAGAGCTGTTATTACACTCCATGCGTAGCCGTAGTATATTAGCAATAGTTCACAAACTGTTAAGATGCCTTACTGATCTTATAAACCATTTACCAATGCAATTGACCTTTCGCTGATCCCCGCCCACCTTAGTTACTGTTGCTACGCCCGTCAAGCTGCGCTTGTTTGTAAGAGGCAACTTCTGTAAACGGCCAAGCATGGAAAGAGAAAGTAGCATATTACTGGTCCATGTAAGGGATTCTTTTTCGAATAATACCTTCCCGATATCCTCCAGATCAAGGCAAAAGGGACTGCAGTGGACAGATATGTTCACTATATTCAGATGAACAAGGAAGGGGACACCACAATAATTTAGCAAAAACATACAGATCTCAATCAAATAATGAGAAACCCCACAAACTCATCCTAAAATGTGACCGCTGTGGGGGAAGTTTTGTTTGAATAGCTATTATTGAACTCTTATCAGTCAACACCATCCAATCTAACTTCAGAAGAAAGTCACCTGTTAAAGTTAAGCCTATGAGTGTCCCGACATAATAAGGTACTATTAGAGGTAGCTAGTCATCTAGCTTACATTAGTAGTAGTAGCAAGTTAGTCATATTGATGGTCACTTTACCACAAATAACTGTAACGTCAGCGTTAGATAACGTTGTTATCCAATGAATTATGTAAAGCGTTTCACAACCCAAGAGAAGTCACTGTAAATTCGGGTACATTCTGTCGGATTTGCAGGAGGTGCTGTAGCGAATGCACACCATTTCACCATTTTTATCCTTAAAAACGGTTGACAGACCTTCTTTAAATAGTGAACAGTTGTTAAGGTAGGATTGGACAAGAACCATTTGGGGTAGGTGTTTTGTGAAAGGTCAATTAGCATTGTATGCAGTGTTGTATACCACTTACATCAGCATTCAAACCATCCAGTTTATATATATATATATATATATATACACTCACCTAAAGGATTATTAGGAACACCTGTTCAATTTCTCATTAATGCAATTATCTAATCAACCAATCACATGGCAGTTTCTTCAATGCATTTAGGGGTGTGGTCCTGGTCAAGACAATCTCCTGAACTCCAAACTGAATGTCAGAATGGGAAAGAAAGGTGAAATAAAGCAATTTTGAGCGTGGCATGGTTGTTGGTGCCAGACAGGCCGGTCTGAGTATTTCACAATCTGCTCAGTCACACACAGAATAGGGTTTACAAAGAATGGTGTGAAAAGGGAAAAACATCCAGTATGCGGCAGTACTGTGGGCAAAAATGCCTTGTTGATGACAGTTGAAGACTGGAAGAATGTTGCCTAGTCTGATGAGTCTCGATTTCTGTTGAGACATTCAGATGGTAGAGTCAGAATTTGGCGTAAACAGAATGAGAACATGGATCCATCATGCCTTGTTACCACTGTGCAAGCTGGTGGTGGTGGTGTAATGGTGTGGGGGATGTTTTCTTGGCACACTTTAGGCCCCTTAGTGCCAATTGGGCATCGTTTAAATGTCACGGCCTACCTGAGCATTGTTTCTGACCATGTCCATCCCTTTAAGACCACCATATACCCATCCTCTGATGGCTACTTCCAGCAGGATAATGCACCATGTCACAAAGCTCGAATCATTTCAAATTGGTTTCTTGAACATGACAATGAGTTTGCTGTACTGAAATGGCCCCCACAGTCACCAGATCTCAACCCAATAGAGCATCTTTGGGATGTGGTGGAACGGGAGCTTCGTGCCCTGGATGTGCATCCCACAAATCTCCATCAACTGCAAGATGCTATCCTATCAATATGGGCCAACATTTCTAAAGAATGCTTTCAGCACCTTGTTGAATCAATGCCACGTAGAATTAAGGCAGTTCTGAAGGCGAAAGGGGGTCAAACACAGTATTAGTATGGTGTTCCTAATAATCCTTTAGGTGAGTGTATATACGTACAGTACAGTACAGGCCAAAAGTTTGGACACACCTTCTCATTCAATGCGTTTTCTTTATTTTCATGACTATTTACATTGTAGATTCTCACTGAAGGCATCAAAACTATGAATGAACACATATGGAATTATGTACTTAACAAAAAAGTGTGAAATAACTGAAAACATTTCTTATATTTTAGATTCCTCAAAGTAGCCACCCTTTGCTTTTTTGATAGCGCTGCAAACCCTTGGTGTTCTCTCAATGATTTTCACGAGGTAGTCACCTGAAAGGGTTTTCACTTCACAGGGGTGCCTTGTCAGGGTTAATTAGTAGAATTTTTTCCATATTAATGGGGTTGGGACCATCAGTTGTGTTGTGCAGAAGTCAGGTTGATACACAGCTGACAGCCCTATTGGACAACTGTTAGAATTCATATTATGGCAAGAACCAATCAGCTAAGTAAAGAGAAACGAGTGGCTATCATCACTTTAACAAATGAAGGTCAGTCAGTCCGGAAAATTGCGAAAACTTTGAATGTGTCCCCAAGTGCAGTCGCAAAAACCATCAAGCGCTACAACGAAACTGGCTCACATGAGGACCGCCCCAGGAAAGGAAGACCAAGAGTCCCCTCTGCTGCTGAGGATAAGTTCATCCGAGTCACCAGCCCCAGAAATCGCTGGTTAACAGCAGCTCAGATTAAAGACCAGCTGAATGCCACACAGAGTTCTAGCAGCAGACACATCTCTAGAACAACTGTTAAGAGGAGACTGCGCGAATCAGGCCTTCATGGTCAAGTAGCTGCCTGGAAACCACTGCTAAGGAGAGGCAACAAGCAGAAGAGATTTGTTTGGGCCAAGAAACACAAGGAATGGACATTAGACCAGTAGAAATCTGTACTTTGGTCTGATGAGTCCAAATTTGAGATCTTTGGTTCCAACCGCTGTGTCTTTGTGCGACCCAGAAAAGGTGAACGGATGGATTCTACATGCCTGGTTCCCACTGTGAAGCATGGAGGAGGAGGTGTGATGGTGGGGGGGCTTTGCTGGTGACACTGTTGGGGATTTATTCAAAATTGAAGGCATACTGAACCAGCATGGCTACCACAGCATCCTGCAGCGACATGCCATCCCATCCGGTTTGCATTTAGTTGGACCATCATTTATTTTTCAACAAGACAGTGACCCCAAACACCTCCAGGCTGTGTAAGGGCTATTTGACCAAGAAGGAGAGTGATGGAGTGCTGCGCCAGATGACCTGGTCTCCACAGTCACTGGACCGGAACCCAATCGAGATGGTTTGGGGTGAGCTGGACCGCAGAGTGAAGGCAAAAGGGCCAACAAGTGCTAAGCATCTCTGGGAACTCCTTCAAGACTATTGGAAAACCATTTCAGGTGACTACCTCTTGAAGCTCATCAAGAGAATGCCAAGAGTGTGCAAAGCAGTAATCAGAGCAAAGGGTGGCTACTTTGAAGAAACTAGAATATAAGATGTTTTCAGTTATTTCACACTTTTTTGTTAAGTACATAATTCCACATAGTTTTGATGCCTTCAGTGAGAATCTACAATGTAAATAAGTCATGGAAATAAAGGAAACGCATTGAATGAGAAGGTGTGTCCAAACTTTTGGCCTGTACTGTGTGTGTGTGTATATATATATATATAGTGCAGTCATTTGTCCCTATATATTATATATTATATATATATTATTATTATTTGAGTTTTGCAAAATTCAGGTTCAAATTGGTCACACAACTATAGAAGAGGAAGGCTCCTTAACAGATTTGAAGATGATCTGTGTGCTTGCTTTCTGCGTACTAGCCCCTTGAGGCTGGGAACACGGCCCTGTGCCTGACATAGTAACAGCAACAACAACAAAAATAACGTCACATCAGCATTGTCTTTTGTTCCAGTGAACTGTGCCATTATGCAGAAAAGTGGTGCTGGTCTGCACACAGCAAACTCCTGCTACTGGGATACAGCTACAGACGGTGAGAGAATGAGGAGAAACCTTTAAACAGCACTAGGCTTTAACCTGGTTTTAGTGTGTTTCAAGTTTGATTGTGTCATATGCATAGTGTACAAAGCAAACTGCATAACACAGCTAGTCTGCTAATGAACAGTGTATCAGTATTTAGCTTACCATACAACCCTGCTAGTACAACCCTGCTAGAATGCTTCAGTGAACTTAAATAATTCTCTGATTTCACGATGGACAGGAAATCTTGTCCTTCCTGTACTTGGTGTTTTGTACTCCGTTCAAGAATGAATGTTTTAGGAATGTATTTAATGTCTTAATTACTTCAAGGTGCTTATTCTGACAAACAAATGTTTAGCTTGCAAAACAGAGTTTCAATTGGACAAATGAAGGTCCTTCCCCCAAAATTCAGTTTGACAAAATCATTTCTATACTATAACATTTTGTTTGGAAAAATTACACATTTTGTACATTTTGTGTTCTCTTTAATTGGTTGAGATGTAATAGGTTTACCTGATTGGTCCTTGTGGTGTCCTCCCACAGGAAGCTGCACAGTCCGGTGGGAGAATCGTACCATGTACTGTGTGGTGAGTGTTTTTGCAGTGGCTGTGACCTGCTAATCGGGAACCCTCTCTTGCACAGCCCAAACACATCAGGGCATCAGGACCATCAAGCCTTGAAGGTCATGTGCTGATTACTCATCAACAGAAATGTCTGTTGTACAAAAACATTCCCCAGATCACAAACTTTGACCACCTGCAATTGAAACAATAGGATGGGAAATCAGTGATGTTTCTATATGTGCACAGTGTTGTCTGTGTGAAAGTATAAATATACAGGATATCCTTAACAGAGATATACTCTTAACAATAGTGGCCTCTATTGGCAAAATGCAGTTTTACCTGGGCAGCTCCATTGTAAACTATTCATTTTGAAGTAGTAAACTGTGTGGGACTTTCGAACGCTTAAAGAAGGATCAAATGATTCCTTTCGGGTTATTGGAATGCATTAGCCAATGAACATTCATGTTATTGAAATGCATTAGCCAATTAACTATCTTTTGAGCAACTCTTCCAAAACTGTATGTAGCAGTAAATTGGCCATTTTGACTTTCCCCTTTTCAAACACAGTAGAATGGCAGAACACACCGTTTCAGTTGGTGTTCCAGTTCCTAATTTTAGTAGAAGTGTACAACTAGAAAATGAGGTTTCCTCCTTGTCGCTGCCCTTGTGCCTGTATATGGCCATAATGGGACATGATACCTTGATCATTCTCTAGGACTCAGCAAAGACGCACAGATGGAAAGAGCTACAATAGTAAAGGTATACTAGTAAAGATTTCAATTACAGAACATCATAAACTAGGCTTTACATGTGTAATAATTTAATAAACTACATTTTAGTAAGAACCGTAGCAATAACAAGGTCATTAATAGTGTTACCTTCATACTGCTATTTAACATCTCCTGGTGCGTTTAGATGGGTAGATACATTCCTAGCATTTGTTTACTGATTGGTATTGACCAATCATGTCCACCCTGAAAAAGGTTGATGTGAAATTAAGTCATTTGTCAAAAAACTATTATTGAAAATCTGAATTTGTCTGCTTGTTTAAATGTTGCCTCAGACTAACAGAGAGACTTACAGGTTGGAGTTTCCATTGTAAGTTAAGGTGAACTGTATATTTTATTTAAGAATATGTTTTAGACAATATTTAAATATAGTCAATTTCAATTCATTCTTTGACATTCCTAGACTGTTTAAGTGATATTTATCCTGCATGTTGTATCATGTTTTCTCAGCCTTGTGATATTAAACTGATATTAGGCTTTTTGTTTCCACTAGTCATGATTCTGTATGTGACCTTTGACTGAGGTTTGTCATTAAAGGTATTATTTAACTAAAGCCCTGTCTCCCAGTGTTTATTAGCCGAGTTTACATTGCATTAACAGGTTGTCATTATCCAATCATAGTCATAACATGTAGGCCATGGCAGCGCTTGAGAGGATGAGAATGCTGACTGACGGATCTACAAATCACCTTGCATCATAAATAGCTAATCAATGTTTGCTCACATTGATACATTGCTGTTTTATATCCAATAAATCACAGCCTATTAGCAGATGGATTCTGCATTATGATCCGATTTACTGGTTCCTCCGTGTGTAAATGATTCTATATTATGATCCAATTCCATGGTTCCTCCATGTGCAAATGATTCTGTATTATGATCCAATTCCATGGTTCCTCCATGTGCAAATGATTCTGTATTATGATCCAATTCCATGGTTCCTCCATGTGCAAATGATTCTGTATTATGATCCAATTCCATGGTTCCTTCATGTGCAAATGATTCTGCATTATGATCCAATTCCCTGGTTCCTCTGTGTGCAAATTATTGTCTGCTTGGTTTCAAATGGAGGCCATGCTTTTCTTTAGATTTCTACACCTGTCAACATATCTGGGCAAAATCAGAATATGATCAAGATCAAGACAACATGGCCTTTGTCTCATTACTAGTAAACCAGGTTGACAGCTAGTGAGTTCAGCATAGGTGAAACAGGTTTGAGGTAGACCAATGTTTTTTAATAATCTAGGGCAAAGCTAGTATTTACTAAATGGCAAAACATTGGTCTAAACAGGCTGTTTACAGACAAGTTGCTTCATCGGCAATTAAACTCTTAAAGATTTGATCCAGAACCCATATGGTTACTGATGCAGCGCTAACCCCACAGGACCTGCTTTGAGCATCCTTCTGTCCTTCACTGTATGAAGGAAGGCTGTTTCTATTCTTTTCACCAGACAAAGCTTGGCTAATAAATTACTTTAAGAGTGGAAAGAAATATATTGTTTTTCAAAATAATTTGATCAGGCTTAAGGAGGGATCCCCAGGCTGAAGAAAAATCCTGGAATAGATGCCATCACTTTACTCTGTCTTGTTCTGAAAATACTTCATAGGAGAAAGTTAAATGGTGAACATTTTACAGGCATTCTGTAATTGAGTTGAGGGGAAATGGAAGAAGACAGATCTATTTATTTCTCTACAAGATGTCTGAAAGGATTTGTTGTGGGAAATGTCCCTGTTCATAAATGTGTTGTTCTGATTACAGCATGGTCCGTCCCAACCTCTTTCTGCTGTCCTTTGTGGTCTTTATTAATCTAACTTAGTAGGTGTTCAACAAAATGCTGGAAACTAGGGTTAGGGTTAACCCTCCTGCCTATCGTGGTGACATGGATGAAAGTGTTGATGGATGAGATACACTCAGTCATTTCTTTAACGTACCACTAGGGCTCAGTGTAAGTCAGTATTTGGAGGCTGGCAATGACAAAAACACTCTGTATGTTACATATACAGTAAATATGCATTTACCTCACATATATTTCAATCTTTAAAATAGTGATTTTAAATCATTTTGATTCACAATTATGTTATTTAAACCTTGATTTTACAATATTTCGAAATTTTCATTTGGCTTTCTTGTGCAAATGCATTGAAACAGAAAGCTAGTGCAAAAAACAAACATACATACATACATACATTTCAGGACAAGATAACAACGACTCTTCAGACCACCATCTGTGTGTAGATGATGTAATATAAGTCCATAACAGAAGTAGTTAGACAGACTTGGAGACGTGAGAACCACGTGATATCATGACTACATTTACATACATGACATTTGACTGACCCTTACATAGCTGAACCAAAACCACAGAAACCAGAAACATGCTGGAAACATGCAAAAGTCTATAGGTGGTTAGGGTCATGGGTTAGGGTCATGGGTTAAGGTTAGCTCTGGTGACCATGGTCATGCATTGGGTTCAGTATGTACAATTATGTTTTGTTTGCTGAGAAAGAGGATATTGTTTACATAAACACTAGTGTTGGCTTACAGCTCACCATGGCTTATCACCACCAGAGAAACACATCATTGAAGCAGTGTGCACAGCAATGATCAAGCTTTTTTAAGGAAGTATAAAAGCAGCGTTGCTCACAGCCATAAGACCAGAGAGTAATAAGAAACAAATGCATACAAAAAATTTTCAGAAATCAAAATGATATTTACAGTACACTTACAAAGTTCTCAAGTCAGATCTATGCTGTGGATCGAGATCCACACACTCCACATGTCAATGTACACTCAATTAATACAATCATTCTCAAATACATGGCAAATACTGATGCAGAATATCACTCTACTGGATGTAAGTGACTGTGTGGACCAATACTTAGCTTTGTGGAAATTGTAACCAAATCAGGAAACCTTGTTAGAAAATCATTAATTGTCCGACTCACTTAAGAACTGTCTTATCTGGCTGAGTGAAGCGATCTGTTCAAACCACAGGGACTTGACCTCCACAGAAAAGGCTGCAGTTGATCACAGTCTGGTTGGAGGAAAAGCTGTAAAAATCAGATCAACGCTAAAACATTGACACCCTGTCTGTAGTTCTGTCTGCAGCTGGAGAGTCACTTTTTTCCAATTGTCTGTAGTTGGTCTGCAGGACTGGGAAAATAAACATCAGGAACATTCTCAGAAGATCCACTTCCTTAGCATCACCAGTTGTACCTTATATTGCCGAACCTTGTCCCATGACCAAAGCTGTTCTTCCATGACACTGTCAATCAGTTAACACTGCAATTTTAAAACAACTCTCTGTGGTGACAATAACTTTGCAGCATGTTTAAGGTGAGTAAGCTGTTACAGGGTGTGGTCACACTGTTGTTTGTTAAAAGTGAAGTTATTTGGTTGACATTTGGGTGACATTTGTAGATAAAGAAGATCATGAATATGATCAGCGAATAGGAGTGTGTAAAGGTCCCAGGTGTTCGTATTACACTTAAAGGACTACAGAGGGAGATCACACACTAAGGCTGGATTCCTTTTGCAAAGTAGACAGCCCCTAAGCCCTAGTCACAGCCTCTAGGATCTGAATAAGATCTTAAGATGTAAAACATCATTCAAACCTGAGAAAGTAGGTTTTAGGGGCGGTCTACTTTGCGATCGTGATAGAGGGTAAGTATTGCTCTTGAGCTTCCACCTTTATCTAATTAGCACAGAGCTATAGCCAGTAGTAATCTGACCAGGTAAACACATTCATGGTTTAATCACATGGTCAGGAAAACTCTGAACCCTACAGTCAGCCAGTCATGGTTTAGTCACATGGTCAGGAAAACTCTGAACCCTACAGTCAGCCAGTCATGGTTTAGTCACATGGTCAGGAAAACTCTGAGCCCTACAGTCAGCCAGTCATGGTTTAGTCACAGGGTCAGGAAAACTCTGAACCCTACAGTCAGCCAGTCATGGTTTAGTCACAGGGTCAGGAAAACTCTGAACCCTACAGTCAGCCAGTCATGGTTTAGTCACATGGTCAGGAAAACTCTGAACCCTACAGTCAGCCAGTCATGCATTGCTTGACAAACTGTGGCTCACGTTGCCGTTCATCTCACTCAACACTTCATGACTTGTGTCATTGGGCACGCCATAGGTCACCGTGTCATTGGGCATAGTGTATGTTGTGTCATTAGCCATGTCATATGATGTGTCATCGACCATTTCCTTGTAGGTGGTAGGGCTCGGGTAAGGTGGGTCAAGAGCAACCTTCTCTATTGGCCCAGCCCCGTCAGGTGTGTCTAGAGCAGCCTTCTCTATTGGCCCAGCACTGTCAGGTGGGTCTAGAGCAGCCTTCTCTATTGGCCCAACCACATCCCTCTCAGGGGCATGGCAGACTAGACAGAGCAGGGCAGAGCAGTCCCATAGGCCCTGGGTCATACTGGAGGAGAACAGCTTTCTACAAGGGTGACAGAACTGATAGAAGAGCAGCATGAAGCAGATGCCCAAGGCGTAGGCCACCAGGAGTTGCAGGAGCAGCAACGGAGCGCAGATGAACCTGTAGAAGTCAGTCTGGAAGACGTACCACAACAGCAGCAGAGACGCATTCTCCACAAACCTCAGCATGTAGTACACAGCCATGCGGTACCAGTTCTGGGACTTGTTGATCAGGTCCGGGTCATTGAGCTTCAGCTGCACGGCCGACCAGCAGAACATGTTGATGCCCGCATAGAGGAAGGTGAGGAGGCAGAGGACGATGGTGGTGCCCACGCGGGTGAGGGTCTTCTCAATGTTCTCCGGGAAGGGCGAGTGGCTGAACCAGAATAACACCCAGGGGTACAGGAAGAAGATGAAGAAGTTGAGCAGCACCACAGGGAGGATCCATAGCTGCAGAACCGAGCTGAACAGGACCAGGACGGTGACACGTGTGGCAATCTCAAAGCTGCGCCACAGGAAGATGCAGAGGTAGGCGACGGGGCGTACCTCCACCTCGTAGTCATCATACTTGATCTTGATGGCCAGGATGTTGCAACGCAGCGCTCCATAAACAATGGACAGCAGAGAGATTACCATGAGGGTGCCTGAGAGTCAGAGAAACACCATTCACAATGGTCCTTGCATTGAAGCCTGAACTCTCAATTAACTGTTCTTTCACTAAAAGCTAAATGTAGAAACAGAAAAATCATGGGACACATATACAGATAAGCTTTTGCAATATTAAGCGATGTCTACACATTAATTTAATTTCAGAGCATAGAATGGTCAAAACTGCTTGACACTCCTGTTCATTATTACACCAAGCAATGTCCTATATCTAAAACATCATATCTCAACAGCATAATACAAAAGAGGGAACTTTTGTTTGTTGGCAAACCGCAAGTTGCCCTCCTGTTGCAACTTTGTTGTTGTCACACCCTGATGTGTTTCACCTGTTGTCTTGTCCCCGCCCCCTCACCAGGTGTTCCCGGTTCCCTATTGGCCCTGTGTATTTAAACCCTGTTCTCTGTTCGGCAGTTTCCAGATAGTCTTGTCTTGTACATTCGTTTCCAGCGTTCTATGTGTGCATCATCCATTCTACCTGTCCTTCCATTCCCTGGATTACAACCCTTGCCTGTTTTTCGGACCACAAGCCTGCCTGCCCTCTCCTGTACCTTCAACCATCTGACAGCCCGACAACGAACACTGCCTGTCCCCCACCACGAGCCTGCCTGCCCTCTCCTGTACCTTCAACCATCTGACCGCCCGACAACGAACACTGCCTGTCCCCCACCACGAGCCTGCCTGCCCTCCCCTGTACCTTTGACCATCTGATCGTCCGATAACGACCCCTGCCTGTCCACCACTACGAGCCTGCCCATTACCTGTTTGTTCAATAAATACTTTGGACCGCTCTCCTCGGCCTCTTTGTCCGCATTTGGGTCCCCACTCATTCACAGTTGTATCAGTTGTGGGTAGCTCTACAGAAGTCTTACAGTCTACTTCTGTTCTTTCAAAAAATAACATCACCCAATAGGATTATATTCATAGGTAAATAGTATATTTTGTCTCACTCTCACACTTTAGAATGTTACCTAGAATAACATATTAATAAATTGTGTGTGGTTTCCAGTTGATCTCCTTGTTATGCTGATGCCGCACAGTGGTATATTTCGATGAAACATGGAGAAGCCACAAAATTAGCTAATTTGGATGCATGCGTTTCAGATATTAGGAAGCAGACAACAAAGAACCTTTTGCTTTTTAAACTTTTTAGAAATGCTTGTTTTAGGACCCAAGAAACAAAGAGTTTTGTTGGCAGGTCTCACAGTGAACCTTGATGGTGGTATGGTCGTATCCCAAAAAACTGTGAGAAACCTTGTTGTTACCCTCGAACCTGACCTCTCCTTTGATTAACTTATAAAATATTTCTCAAGAGGTGCTTTTCTCCATCTTCGGAACACTGCAAAAATCAGAAACTGGTGCAGTTTTTTAACAATATCCATGCTTTTGTTTACTTCTAGAATAGATTACTGCAATGCTCTTCTCTCTGATTACCCTGATAAATCAATCAATAAACTTCAATTAGTGCTGAACATGGCTGCTAGAATCGTAACTAGAACAAAAACATTTGGACACATTACACCAGTACTAGCCTCTTTACACTGGCTGCCTGTTAAGGCTAGGGCTGATTTTAAGGTTTTATTGTTAGCCTATAAAGCAATACATGGACTTGTTCCTACTTACCTCGCTGAAATGATACAGCCATACATACTTACACGTAACCTAAGATTGCAAAATGCAGGCCTTCTAATTGTACCCAGAATTTCTAAACAAACAGCTGGAGGCAGGGCCTTCTCTCATAGAGCTCCACTGCTGTGGATTGATCTGCCAACTAAGTTCAGAAATGCAGACTCAGTGCGAACATTCAAGTGTCTATTAAAGACTCATCTCTACAGCACGGTCTATGATTTAATGTAGTCTGGCCCAGTGGTGTGAAGGTGAATGGATACTGTCCACCCTTGCTGTCTTCCCAGGTGGGCTCTCATCTCCAATGGGATGCCCTGCCTCCAAATGCCATTCGGGGGCGGAGTCACTGGCTTGTTGTTGTCTCTCCGTTGCGCCCATTGTTCAACTGGGCTGTACTCTGCTGGCAATACTCTGCCCTCATTTCAGGGTGGTTGTCTTTGGTGTCCCTTTGGTTGATGCTTGGCAATGTGGGTGGATTGACTTCCTGCATGTTGGGCCCTGTCCGGGGCCTCCCCCAGATAGGGCCAAAGAGTCACTGGACCCCCCCCAAGGTTTTATGCTGCTATATTATTGTGCTGGGGGAGTAGGGCCAGTTCTCCTTCTCCACTGTAAATCCTTCTCCACTTTAAAATCTATGTAATGCACCCTCTAAATGCTTTTGTCTCCTGCTCCATTTAAATTTAGGAGGACATGAGGTCTTGGACCATACCTTAGGAGTACCAGGTTTGAAAGACTCGTAGCTGTCCCTGTCCAAAGTCTTCCTGGTTGTGTTACAGATCAAGACGATACCTGACGAATCAAGCTGCCACTCCGTTAACCATTCCTCCACCTCGGGTTGTCCCTGTCCTTGTCCATCTGGTCATGCTTCTGACCTGGACTAGGTTTAATAGACTCTGGACACAACCCACATGCATTTATTAATTACTAAAACTAGTACTCTTAAAATGTTCACCCGGCACAGCCAGAAGAGGACTGATCACATCTCCGAGCCTGGTTCCTCTATAGGTTTCTTTTTCCTAGCCACTGTGCTTCAACACTGTTGTTGCTTGTTCCTTGGGGTTTCAGGCTGGGTATTTTGTAAAAGTACTTTGTGAAGACTGCTGATGTGAAAACGGCTTTATAAATAAATTTGACTGATGATTGATTGATTGACCCTAAACATACAGAATTTAAGACGGGTCACTCAACCACGAACGCTTCTACGGAAGCTGTTTTCAAACACTCTCTCTGTTGTTATCCTTCTGAATCCAGTCTTTGACACTTTGAACCATCAGATCCTCTCCATCCTCTCAGGGCTGGGTGTCTCAGGCTCTGCATAATCTTGGATTGCATCCTACCTACCAGACTGCTCCTTTCTGGTTATGTGGAAACAATCTGTGTCGGTTCTCTTACTGGTCACCCAGAAGAGCAGTTCTAGGCCCTCCTTTCTCTAGACACCTTTTCTCAAGTCGCTTTGCTTGTTCTAATCCTCACATGGTCTCTCCTATCACTGCTATCCTGAAAACACTCAACAATTCTTTACCTTTACCTTCCACCTTCGGACATCCAGATGGTGACAATCATTAATGCCTGGCTGACATTTCTGCTTGGCTGACACCACTTCAAGATTAACCATGACAAGACAGCGTTGCTCATTCCCCGGAGAAAGGCTTGTTCACTCCATGACGACATCTTCATGTTTGGCAACTTCATGGTGTACATTTCCCAAACCCTTGGCATGGCTCTGGACAATGGCCTGTTATTTTCCTGAAAGGAAGGCATCGGCACGTCCTTCTAGGTTCTACAGCATTTGCAGAGCACAACCTTTCCTCACACAGGAAGTGGCGTAAGCTCTAATCCAGTGACATAACATTTTTGACCATAAAGATGTTTCATATAATTTCATAACTGATAACAGACAGTTGAAGATGGTTGTGTAATATTGCTGTGAGTCACACAATATCTGTTTTTTTCCAAAATGGCACATAGCTAATCTGCCCACGCTACAGTAGGATGTGCTCTCAGGAGCATTTGCTCAACGAGGGAGACAGACCTGTGACCTGTATAGAGACCTGTAGCATGTATAGAGGGAAACCACAAGACAAGGAGTTCAAATGGTTCATGCACACTTCAGATCACTCCAGTGTCTCCAAACAGGGAGAAGGACAGACACTTAAAAAGGGACAAACACAAGTGTGAATGACACCAAGTATACAGATATTGGCATATCGACTCTGAAATATGTCCACACTCACCTCTGCCAATGGACACTGCCTGCTGCAGCACACAGATGTAGAGCTGAAGAGTGAGCTGAGGGGCGGAGCCCAGGAAGGCCTGGATGACGGAGGTGCGGGCGAAGGCAGCACGGTGGGTGAAGAGTTTGCCCTCTGCCTGGCCAACCTGCCTCTCCACCTCCTCAGACTGGCCCCTCCTGGGCATCTGGCGTTTTCGTGTGATGCTGACATACGGCTCCTCAACCCGTCCTACACTGCCGTAGATACAGAAAGCCTCCAGGCACCTTCAGCAACAGATGAACACACACATACAGCAGTGTTAATGCAGGGTGTACACACAAACACCCATCACAGAGAAGGGTCCTAATGCCTCTATGCATGTTTGGTCAGAAACATACACACCAGTAGCGCGCTAGAGGTCATTTTGTAGGGCTCTGGTAGTGCTCCTCCTGTTCTCTCCTTTCTCGCACAAAGTAGCAGATACCTGTCCTGCTGCTGGGTTGATGCCCTTCTACAGCCCTGTCTAGCTCTCCCTGTGTAATGGCCTATCTCCTGGTATGTCCAACATGCTCTTGAGACTTTACTGGGAGACACAGCAAACCTTCTTGCGATGGCACGTATGGATGTGCCATCCTGGAGGAGCTGAACTGCCTGTGTAACCTGAATGGGCTGCACATACCGCCTCATGCTACCAGTAGTGACAACGACACTAGCAAAACACAAAACTAGAGAAGAATCAGGAAGGATGGATAAGGAGAGAGCACTTGTCTGTGGGTACCACCTGCAAAACCATTCCCTTTTTGAGGGTTGTCTTGCTGTTGCCTCTCCAGTGTACCTGTCACTTTCATTTGCACTAAAACAGGTAACATTGATTCACAATCGCTTATTCTTCCTAACTGGACAAATTGATATCCCTGAAGGTTAATTGACTTTGTGTTATACTGTGATTATTACATGTTCCCTTCATTTTGAGCAGAGTATTACTGTCCTGTATTTTAATACAGTGAATCCTATACCGACTGAGTTATCAACCCACGACCACAGACACCTCAGGAGTTATCAACCCACGACCACAGATGCCTCAGGAGTTATCAACCCACGACCACAGACGCCTCAGGAGTTATCAACCCACGACCACAGACGCCTCAGGAGTTATCAACCCACGACCACAGACGCCTCAGGAGTTATCAACCCACGACCACAGACGCCTCAGGAGTTATCAACCCACGACCACAGACGCCTCAGGCATTATCAACCCACGACCACAGACGCCTCAGGAGTTATCAACCCACAACCACAGACACCTCAGGAGTTATCAACCCACGACCACAGACGCCTCAGGAGTTATCAACCCACGACCACAGACGCCTCAGGCATTATCAACCCACGACCACAGATGCCTCAGGAGTTCTACATTTACAATACAAATAACAACAAACAGAAGAGCTACCTCCATTGATACTGATCACACCTAGCAACAGTAGCATCTACCACATGGTACCACTGTAAAAACAGACATTAATATCATCATAAACACCTGCTAAACCAACAGCCATCTGGATCTCAGACTGTACAACATGATTCATTTGGGAGATGCTCTCATTCAAAGCAACCAACAGTAAGTCCCCCTAGATAGGGCAGTAGGAGTAAATACATTTTATCAATTAAGTCCTGAGCAAAGTCAGGGCTTTGGTTCATTTTTTAACCTCAAAACCCATTGGATAGATTACCAGATAGAGACAGCAGCATTTTGCAGCTTCACTTATTAGTAAGCATGGATGTACCCAGTCTTCTCAGAGTCACCTGCCAACGCAACACTAAAACACTAAGGTCCCAGGCAGGGTGCCAGGGCACTACAACTAATTCACTCTGTCTGGGTAAAGCAGCTCTGGTTCACAGTGCCAATAAAAGGCAAGTCACAAAGCTTTACACCCACAGGACCACAGTGGGAAAGACTGTTTATCAGGCTAAAAAACATCCCAGTAACATGCAAAGTGATAGCAACGATGCATTAGCAAAAGGCTGTGCTGCTAAAAGCTAAGTCTAGTTCTAACTCTCCTAATCTCATAATAACAGCTTTAGCTGGACACTTGTTTAATGTCCACCCACACATTTCTGACATGCTATAGCCCCCCACCAGTCCCTATATACACTGCTACTGTAGGTGGCAGTGTACCTAGAGACTGCATCTACAATAATGAACTGTGTGTGTTTATCTAGAGACTGTTCTACAATAATGAACTGTATGTATGTATCTACAGATGTTATACAATAATGAACTGTGTGTGTGTATCTAGAGACTGCATCTACAATAATGAACTGTGTGTATCTAGAGACTGCATCTACAATAATAATCATACAGGGAAATCATCAATAACATCATACAGGGAAATCCTCAACAACATCATACAGGGAAATCCTCAACAACATCATACAGGGAAATCCTCAACAACCCATCTAAGAGCTGGCCCATTGAACAGATAGTAGCTAATTAAAAGGTTGTTGTCAAATTAGGAAGACATCAGATACATTTATATGAACTTTTAAACTTTCCATGGAGATAAATGTCTTCAACTGGTTCAATCCAGCCTGCAGTAGAAACAAAAACATTTCTACGAGACAGCAGGTATGAATAAATGATAATGGACTTACATATTTGTTTCATATAGAACAGTTAAATATACAGTAAATATACTAATCTGGCCCTTAAGCAAACCATTTGTCCATCCCCTGATCTGACACTGGTTAAGCATGCACTGAGTTTTACATTGTAAAGTAGGTGTCTGAAATTAAATATTTACCAAATATTTCAGACATTTCACCATTATTATTATACCTTTATTTTTACAGGCAAGTCATTAAGAACACGTTCTTATTTACAATGGCGGCCTGACAAGTGGAGTAACAAACATTATAGATACTTACAAGTTAGCAATTACATAAATACAATTGCAAATTCAACATAGTAGACAACAGACCACTTTAACCAGGTATGTGTATATAGAAATGAAGAATAGCTGTACATAGAAATATTTGCTCCAAAAAAAATCTTTCTTTTTTCTTTCCCCTTCCCTTTTTCCTTCCTATCCTTTCCTTTTCCTATTTTTATTTATGACTATGAAGAGAAGCAGCTGCATGTGTCCGTGTACAAGTGTGATATAACAGCTTTAAATGATGAGGTTGAAATTAGCTTATCAATTTTGAGAATGTTTTGGAGCGAATTCCAGTCCCGAGCGGCAGCAGATTGAAATGATATTAGACCAATAGCTGTTTTGGTTTTTGGAATTATTAATTGAAGATAAAGTGAAGACCGGGTATCATAAGTGGCAGGCTTAGGCTGCAGCAGGTGACCTAAGTAAGGTGGTGAGTGACCAAGAAGGGTCTTGTAAATGAACGTGAACCAGTGAATTGTACGACGATTGTGAAGGGAGGACCAGTTGACAGATGTGTAGAGAGCGCAGTGGTGTGTGTTGTAAGGAGCATTTGTGGCAAACCTGATAGCAGAATGGTAAAGAGAGTCAAGTTTTGACAGGGTGGACTTGCAGGCAACCCTGTAAATGGTATCTCCATAGTCTAACATGGGTAGGATGGTCATTTGAATAAGAGAAAGTTTGGCAGAAGTGGTGAATGAAGAGCGGTTTCTGTAAAGAAAACCAAGCTTGGCTTTAACCTTAGATTGCAGCTTAGATATGTGGGTAGAATAAGTAAGAGAGGTGTCCAACCAGATGCCCAAGTATTTATATGCAGTGACTTGTTCTAGAATAGCCCCATTACAGGTGGTGATGTTAAGTGCAGGAGGAGGCGTAGTACCCTTTCGGTAAAACCACATGATTTTTGTTTTGGAGGTATTGAGACTGAGATTGAGTTGTGTAAAGGATTGTTGAACTTGGTAAAAGCTTTCTTGCAGGGTAGCTTGAACAGCATCAGTGGAGGGACCAGTGGCATAAAGAACAGTATCATCAGCGTATAGGTGAATGAAAGAATTGCCAGCCTTCGGTGGAATGGTATTAATATAAATTAAAAAAAGAGTTGGAGCAAGGATAGAACCTTGGGGCACACCCCTGATGATCGGGAGAGAGTGGGATACAAGGTTTTCGAATCTTACACTTTGAACCCGGTGTGAGAGATAATTTGTGAACCAAACCAGTGAGTGATCAGTGACACCAATGCTGCTGAGTCTGTCAATGAGTATGTTGTGGTCCACAGAGTCAAAAGCTTTTGCAAGGTCAATGAATATAGCAGCGCAGTGTTGTTTAGTATCTAACGCAGAAGTAATATCATTGAGTACTTTAGTGGTAGCTGTAACACACCCATACCCTGCTCGGAAGCCAGACTGTGCCCCGGTATGATATCCGTTGCCATTTAGCTTAAAGTCAAAACATCTGCAATTTAATGATATGCTGGATGTTTTGAGGATGTGGTTTCTGTGTCTGAGCACATTGATATGCACCCCCCCTCCCCTTGTCATCACAGATAAGGACCCAGCAGAAGCATCACATACTATTCTTAGGAACTCCTGAGCAGAAGAGCAGCGAGGACAGCCTGAGAGAAACGCGTTCTGACTGATCATTACATTTTAGACTTAAGGAGGAACGTCCAATAGCCATTACTGGACAGTCATTCAACACCCTGTTAGCTTTGACTGATGACATCATGTATCATATCCCATCACCCCCAGGCCTTGGAGTCCTTTGGTATATTCTCACCTATTCTAAAACTTTACAAGTCTGTGATATTTTGGTGGATTGAACCAGTAGAAGGACATGAACTAAAGGTGTGGTTATGTTCACTTTCTACAGAGTCCACTAATGAATTGTGGGTGTGTAGTCCTAGACCCAGACCTGCAGATGACTAATATCACCACTCTCAGAAACAAAGTGGGTCCTACCATATTATGTTATTTACAAACCTTACCCTTCTATAATATACATACATTAAATTTATGCCATTGTTTGGACAATTTTGCAATATCATTTTGTGCTAGTTTGCTCTATCTGCCTCCAAAAACTTTTTTTAAATAGGGAATCAACTGTTTGCAGCATTTTGAAATTCATGCCTATCCCTGCCCCCTGCAGCAGTTTGGAACACCACAAGTCACACAAGTATATTGCGGTACATACAGCTCCAGAAAGAAATAGAAGACCACTGCACCTTTTTGTTTCCTTTCCAAATAAAGTTGAAAAGGAAAGTTTTGAGTGAGGAACAGAAGCATTCAATATGCAGTGGCCTCTTAATTTCTTTCAGAGCTGTATATAATCAGGAAAATCTATAATATCACATTGTTAAGTGCTTGGACATTAACAGTCAGGTATACCGGCCAACCTTTGTTAATTATTGGTCAGTGATCATGACAGCAGGACTGATCTAAGTACCAGTCATTACTGTAGGAGCCCCACCACACACATCAGAACCCTTTGAGGTGACGACTTCAAGCAGCAGAAGTTGGTGTCTATGGGGGCTTTAGACCTGACGTCTGAACTGGTATCATAGCCAGTAGGCATGTAAATAAACAATTCATTTCTCGCATTAGGCCTACATTTTGGAAGAATGATCTGATAGCCACCGCAAGGTCGGAATTGATACGTTTTCAGTAAGAGAATGAATTAATCTTAGTAGTCAATAGCCCGTGTTATTTATGCAATTCAATTAGAGAAATGTCTGAGATAAACGGTCGGTTGCTCTGGTCTTGAAATGAAAGCTGACGATGCAGCAAAGGATGTCGGTGTTTTATTTCCTGTGGTGCTGTATGCGGCAGAGTGCAGCCGTACATCAAACGCTCTATTGATTATGGGAGTATTGACATGCACTGAGTTCATTTCTGCTCTAAATGCATAGACCACGGAGCGAAGCCCAGACTGTGTAATGGTCTGCTGGGTAGGAAAAGGGCTACAACAACAAAGCCAACAGGACGGACATGATGCGCTTCAATGCTTCATCATCATCCCTCTATAATCTTATGAGCCCACACAATTAGCATTTGCTCGACAGGATGGGATGTAGGCTACCATCTGGATCGTTGTAAAACAACACTAAATCTAAAACGAAGGGGCCACTTGGTGCATTTCAGACACGGTTCTGTCCTTTTGTTCACAGTCTAGATTTACGCTGTCCTCGACCTGGACGATTTATATCAGCAGTGGTAGAATACCCACATGCTGCGGATCTGACTGTGGCAGTTTGGTGATGGTGGAGCCCAAATTGCCTGAGTATGGGGAGACTAGGAAAGATACGGCGCTGTTCCTAACATCTCCTTACCTCACGATGGGTCCAAGCTGCAGAATATGAAGCAGCAGAACCAGCGGTCGGTCTCTGCTGAGGTCTCGATGAATGAAGGTAAGCGTCAGCTGCACGAGCACGGACGGCACAAGAGTAAAGAGGAGAGTGAGCCCCTGCCAGATCTGGTCGCCATCGGAGCGGTAAGTGGAGCTTAGATAAAGGGCTGCCGTGGTCTCGGCTGTGAACAGAGACACCGACACAAATATTGAGCTAGGGAGTCGCATCCTCACCTCAGGGAAGGTGGGCCGCTCCTCCCTACCATTGTGAACTACCTAGAGCAGACTCCGCGACGGAGATGCTCTCTGGTCCGCTAATATTCTGCCCTCAGCGCTGAGGATTACGTCAGAATCTCATGGTAACGAAACCTTCAGAATAAAAGCGTCCATGTGAACAACTCCAGAAAGAATTAAGAGGGCACTGCACCTTTTTCTCTACTTTCCAAAAAAGTTTAAAGGGAAGTTTTTGAGTGAGGAACAAAAGCGTTCAATTTGCAGTGGTCTCTTAATTTTAACCCTTCTGTTCCTCATTCACAACTTTTTTGGAAAGGAAAGAAGAAGTGGCAGTGGTCTCTTAATTTATTCCGGAGCTGTATATTGCAACGTGTGTACTTGTTTTTAAAGATAGTAAATTGTAATTAAAGGCAATTCTTTGGTTGTTTTCTCATCAATGCCACGAGCAATTAATGGGAAAAAATTTATAGGTCCAAAAAATATTTTTAAGGACAATATTAAAACAGAAATGTACATATATATTTGATATATTTGCCTTATAACAAATAAATAACATATTTGAAGAAGAAGATGGCATTCGACAAATACTCCTTATGGTGTGTAGAATCCATATAAAGTGTCACTTCAAGGGCAATATAGATGGTATAGCTGGCAGCCCATACTAACACACCCACTCCATTGGCTCCAATGCAATACGTTACACCCTAAAGTGGCCTATGCAAATTGGCTTATAACAAAAAAATTAGACTATGTGAAGTGGAACATGACATTTGAGAGTTAACGATCTGGGCTGTATATTGTATGTTTAATGTCTGTTTAAATTTTTTCTGAAACAAAAATGCCAGCAAGTTCTATTAGATGTTAGTAAACAGACGCAAATCTGTCTGTTAGGAGGATTTTTCCTGCAACTGGCTTTGTTTACTAAACTAGCTCACGTTAGGAGAGGGATTTATTGCTACTTCGCGATTGAGAACCTTGACATGTCGGTGGATGGCAGAATCGGCTCAGCGTGTGCAACAGATGGCATTGACTTTCAAGCTTTTATCAACCCTGTAGTTTTGGAAACCTTCCACGTCCTCAAAAAACTGGAAGAGGCAGAGGCTGGAGGGACCAAACGGACAACTCTCAATTCTGTAAGTAGGCATGTAATAGCAATTTGGATAATTCTGTTGTAAGTCCAGTTCTGCATGAACAGAATGAGAAGGTATTGAAATTATTACTACTACGGAGCATCGGCACGATTTTGATACTGTTGGGAACGGGCATGTCAGTCATTTTCCCTGACTGATAAGATTCCGGAATGACGGCCTGTCTTTTAGACAATTAGCGAGAATTAATTGTATTAACACAATAGGGGACTACACATGATCTATTTCATATATATACAGCTCTGGACAAAATTAAGGTAACCACTGCAAAATGATTCATAGTAAAACCAGAGTATATGTTTGAGTAAAATGAACAGTTTTGTTTTATTCTGTAAACTACTGACAACATTACTCCCAAATTCCATATACAAATATTGTCATTTAGAGTATTTATTTGTACAAAACAACAACTGGTCAAAATAACAAAAAAAAAGATGTATTGTTTTCAGACCTCAAATAATGCAAATAAAACAAATTCATATTAATTTTTGAACAACAAAATACTAATTGTTTCAGAAATCAAGAGTTCAGCAATCAATGTTTGGATGAATAACCCTGATTTTTTTATCACAGCTTTCATGCATCTTGGCATGCTCTCCACCAGATTGTCACATTGCTGTCGAGTGACTTTATGCCACTCCTGGCACAAAAATTCCAGTTACTCGGCTTTGTTTGATGGCTTGTGACCATCCATCTTCCTCTTGATCAAATTGCAGAGGTTTTCCAGGCCTTTCCAGGTCTCTGTCTAGCCATTAGACGACCAGGTGTTGGGCAAAGCTGAAAATTTGACTTGTCAAAGAAGATTATCTTACTCCATTCCTCCACAGTCCAATCCTTATGGTTTTTTTTGCAAATTTCAGCCTGGCTCTTCTTTGCTTCTTATTGATGAAGGGCTTTTTACTATTTTTGCACGACTTGCTGCTGTTTGTCATTTTTTTGTAGGTCACTTGATGTCATCCTACAGTTTTTGAGTGACATTCGAATTAGTTGACGGTCATCTTGGTCAGTGGAAAGTCGTTTTCGCCCTCTGCCAGTCTTTGTTGTCCCCAATGTCTATTGTTTGACCTTGTTCTTATGAACCACCATCTTTGAAATGTTCTGAATGGAAGCAACCTGACGCTCCCTGTATCCCTCTGCCAGGAAAGCCAGAATTGAACCCTTCTTTTCCTCACTCAAAGCTTTTCTTTTCAACACTTTTGTCATGCTGAATAGTTATTTGTTTATTCAAATTAACTTTGAGATACTATTTGCACTGTTTTTGCCATCCAGCTAGTCCTATTTCAAAAGGATAGTGATGACCACAGCACTGTTTTTTTTCTTTTCCCTGTTAAATTAGATTTGGTTCAGGCAATCACCTGATCAGCACCTCATTAAGTAAAATGAAGTGTGCCTGTGTTGGAATTTAACTCTTCTACTCTTCAGTATTTCTGTCAGCTTCTTGTAGCGAAGCTCCGTGTTGCCTTCACGGGAACGTGGCAGTATAGTATTATCTATAAAAGTTCACCCACATGGCGTTTACTGTGTAAACTCTGGAAAATGCACACTCTCTTTCTAGGTATTAGTCATGGAATAATTTATTTCTCTTAAAAGTGTTAATTTCTCTGAGGGATACCCCATGAATACCTTGTCATTGCAGTGGTTACATTTTTACAACAGGTTTATTCTGCTGTCGGACTTACCCTGTAAGCAGCTTAGTGTCCAGCATCCGGAGGCACATTAAAACAGTATCCAATACAAGTGGCTTTGTTAACATGAACGCAATACAACCAGCATATATATTAGATGCTGTATTTCCATGAATGTGAGCCAATAATAATAATAATCAATCATATATGTTGATCATTATTATTGGTATTTAGTGCTATATTGTAGGTTTTGTAGTTGTATTCATTGTATGATATGATTGTTCTTAGCCTAACTTGTAAGTTGATTTGGATAAAACAAAGTATTTGCTAAAAGACTTAATGTTAATGCAATTTTAATATTTAACTTAATATTGGCAAGATGAAATAAAAGCATGTGTAATGATGGGCGCGGGAGACCAGGGGGGATCCAAACATTGAGCGTAAACTTTATTGATATATCCTTCAGGCGAAAACAGGGGCCACAGAATGGCCGAGTTCACAAAGAGCGTACAACAGAAAACAGGGCAAAATACCAAAGGGCAGTCCCAAATATCCAGGAGGACACAACAATACAAAATGCCAGGAAGAGTACCAAAAGGAGATTGTGGAACAGAATGCTCCAACACAGGCCTTGGCTTAAACAATAACTCACCAAGGACGGCCGGTGAGAACCCCCACTAAATATCCCCACAAACTTTACACTGGTGTACACCGTAATGGAGAGTGGCTGATGTGTCGTCAGTCGAGGCGCGTTCAGAGGCGAACAAGGTGCAGGTAAGTGGCAGGTTCCAGGGACGTCCCGATACAGGAGGACCATGAACAGCATGGGACCTCACAGCATGAATACTTTTCTCAGTGTCCTCAAAAGATAAAACTGATCTTATGTTTCAAAGTTGGTAAAAGTATGACTGCACCTGTTTAAATTTGTACCAGGAAAATTGTGCAGACATTAGGCAGGAAGAAAATTGTAGGCCCCTGTTATATTTCAAGATTCACACATGAAAGCATTCTGTAAGTGATTTATAGTGTTTCTTTGTCGTGAATTATGGATATAAAATTCTGTAACAGCGGTGCTTAAAAAAATCACTATCTATACAATTAATTAAATAAATAGAAATGAAAGTAAATAAACAGATATGATTTAGTGCAGCCGGCATAACATCCTGCTGCTAGCAGAACAATTAACTCTAATGGAGGGCTTCTTGCCAAGCTTTAGCTCACCATTTTGTCAGCAGCACTAATGATGATATCACTTTAAAATGATAATGTGTAAACCTTCAAAATAAAAGCATATAGTTCTAAACATTGCAAAATTTATATTACAGTTTTTTACAATCGCTATGACAGTTTTTTCAATACATTTAACAAGTTTCCTAAACTCTTAACGCACCAACACACCTAAAACACACAATTGGCAAAACGGTTAATTTCATGCTCAAAATCACACATTGTAAACTAAACTCCAAAACTAATTTACAAAATACAATAATACACTAACACAATACACTATGTCTAACAAAACACTGCAAACATGTTTCAAAATCAAATAATTATTCAAAACACTAACACATGTTCTCTTCCAACAGGAACATTTAGTCAATCATAACACAATGACAAAAAAAACACCATCATCAGCTGAAATTACAGAAACTGCATTATTTTATGTATCAGGTCTGCCCTTATACAATAGACAGTATATTGTATTGATCATAGATTGTGTTTTGCACTGCAGTTTCTTTTGATGCCTCTCTACATTTTAGTTTTGTTGGGTTTAGTAAATGCATGCATTTTGTTTCTTTTGCTGCAGAAATACAAAAAATGAATGACCATCTTAGAGTAGCTTTATAGAATGTACAGTTTATGAAAAAAAAAAGGCAGAGACAGAATTGCTGCAGTAAAGACTTTATTTGTAAAAGGACATTGCTGCAAGATATACAAACAGAAAAGGCACTGGAATAATAATAACAAAAACAAAGTAATCTTCTAATCTGCCTGGTCTTCTGCATTTGGCCACATGTTCTCATCCTCTACCTTGTCCCACTCCTCTCCCTTGTCCTTGCCCCACTCCTCTCCCTTGTCCTTGCCCCACTCCTCTCCCTTGTCCTTGTCCCACTCCTCTCCCTTGTCCTTGTCCCACTCCTCTCCCTTGTCCTTGTCCTTGTCCCACTCCTCTCCCTTGTCCTTGTCCCACTCCTCTCCCTTGTCCTGGTACTCGTCTTCCTCTCCGTCGTGCAGGCATTTTTTTCTTTCTTTCTTTCTTTCTTTCTTTCTTTCTTTCTTTCTTTCTTTCTTTGTGTTGCTCCATATTGTTCCTTTTCCACACAATATCAGCCCAAAGAGTACTCTTTTAGAACATATGATCATGCGATTGAAAGAACCTCAACACCTGAGTGTGCTTCCTAGATGGGAATCAGCTGTGATTTATATATTTGCATAACTTCAATAAGCTGTTTCTCATTAGCAATGAAATAAGATACAGGGAATATATTTGTGTTTCAATTCACAATATACACAGCTGTTTACCTTGACTTTAGCCTGTAAGGTTAGGTTTAGAACATGGTGTTATCTGTTCTGACATACAGTGTGAAAGCATTTGTAAATTTGACTGTAAAATTACATTGTTTTGGTCTTGGTTGAGCTTGTGTGTAAAAGAAGTTCAAGCATTTTAAATTTGTGTTAACTGTATGCATTTTGTGTCAAAGCAACAAGAAATGTGTTAATTGTATAGCCTACAAAGATGGATGTTGTGCTAGCCGTGTTAAAAGTTTAGGAAACTTGTTAAATGTATTGAAAAAACTGTCATAGCGATTGTAAAAAACTGTAATCAAATGTATTCATAAAGCCCTTTTTACATCAGCAGTTGCACAAAGTGCTTTTACAAAATACCAAAATCAAAAGTGTTGATACACATTGGCTAGGAAAATACTACCTAAAAGGGGCTGAAACTAAAGAAGAAAGATAGAGAGGAACCAGGCTCTGATGGGTGGCCAGTCCTCTTCTGGTTGTGCTGGGTGAACATTTTAAGAGTACTTGTTTTAGTCATTCATGAATGCATGTGAGCTCTGTCCAGAGACACTGTGGCCCTATCTGGGGCAGGCCCCCGGACAGGGCCCAACAGGCAGGAAGTCACTCCACCCACTTTGCCAAGCATCAACCAAAAGGACTTCAACTGTAACCACCCTGAAAGAGGGCGGATTACCACCCAAAGAGTTAACTCTGATTGCACGATGGCCACAACGGAGAAACAACAGTAAGCCAGTGACTCCACCCCCAAATGGCATTGGAGAGAGGACATCCCATTGGAGATGAGAACCCGTATGGCAAGACAGCAAGAGTGGACCGTATCCAAGCCTTTCTGGTCACCTTCACACCCCTGCGCCAGACTACACTTAATCATAGACCATGCTGAAGAGATGTGTCTTTAGTAGACACTTGAAGGTTTGCACTGAGGCTTCGTCTCTAACCTTTCATAATATCAGTAGTGGAGCACTATGGCAGAAAGCCCTATAACCATTCCAAAATATTTTAGACCTACATTTAAGTCAACTGTCATAATGATTTGAAATAAACAGCATGCTTAAAATGTATAGTACCACCCTGTTTCCAGCACTGTCAAATGTAAAGAACACCAGAATGCAATGACATGCAAGTCATTTAAACCCTACATTCAATAAGAAATAGTTCAAAGGCAACATATCAAATGTTACGGTAAATAAATATTACGGTTTCTTGAAAAATATATGCCCATTTCAAATGCCAGCATTTTTTGCTTTCATTGTACTGTACTTTACTACAATGTACTGTACTACAATGACAATAAAGTTGAATATAATCAAATGTTTATTACTGTGTTGCATCCCCTCTTCTTTTAACACTATGTAAGCGTTTGGGAACTGATTGGATTAGATTCAACTTTATTGTCATTGAACAGTACAAGTACAGTCCCCAGAAATTCAGTTAGCATCTATCCAGAAGTGCAAATAGAAGAGGGCAGAAAATATACGTATTAAAGTATTTTAAATATTAAGTATAATGTATGTTACAAGTGGGATGTATAGATGTGCAATAGATGAGCAATGAAGGCAAATGCAAGTACAAATGGCAATTCTAAATGTGCAATAAAGGCAAATTGAAGATAGCATGTGCAACTGAAATGCAGGGATTGTAGCAGTGAGGGGCCTGAGGTAGACCTGTACATGTAGCAACTGAAAACGTCCTTACCAGACTTTGCAAAGCAGTGTCAGAGTCCAGTAGTACAAGGATTTTTCAAACACAAAACATTTTATTGAGTAGTACGATTACAAAACCATTAGCTAGACAACACATGGAAACATTGACCTTAGAACAAATTATAATGACACAATTAAAAACAATTGCATCACAGATATGAACTAGTTTAGGCTGGGATTCATTAAAACCCCAATAGCAATGTTCATGCAATGTGATCCCAACACAAAGACTTCTTAGTCTGAAAAGGGGACATAATACCCATGAGAGGCCTTGTCCTGTTGGTATGCCCAATGTGGGTTCTCCTGACCACTGGAACAACAAGCACTGCATAAACACTGCCATGCTGGTCTGTTAGCTTAATGAAGCTAGTTCACAGAGTCTTTAAGAAATTGGGCATTTGAAATTGCCTTTAAAACTGGAAAGTAGCTTACAAAATATCAGGGGGGAAAAAAGTGTATGGCTGTCGCCATACTATTAAGCATACAGGCCATGTTAAAATCGTTCACTTCAGTGAGTTGGAAGATATTTTCAATGAAATGTCAAGAGATCAAACGCTGTAGGATTTAGTTGACAGAAATGACCATATTTACTTGTGTTTAACACCATCCAAAATAAACCATATGGGGGGGACAGTGTAAAACCTATAATCTCCTTTGATATTTTCCTTGACTATGTTCTAATATTATGTTGTATCTTGTATCCGTAAAAGACCTCTGGTTAGAGCACTTTATCAGGCTCAGCTGGTGAAGTGGTTAAACTATTTCTAAAGGCATTCTGTGGCAGTTGAAACTATCAATAATCATCCGAGGGGAGGCTTTTGTATTTGCCCTGAGAGGAAATAGCCCAGTGCAGAGAGCTGTTCTAAGAGTTAGTCCATTTTGACAGCAACATCCTCATCATCACATATTGCAACACATGTATCCTTTCTATTAATATGCGTTCTTTATCAGACTTCATCTGTTCACAAAGATTACAATAAGATTACAATAAGATCCCAATGCATATTCATGGTCTACGTTTGTGAACAAGATCAGGGGAAATCTGCATGAAACCAGTAGTAACAGGGTTGTAACAGGGCCTGATATAAAATTATTAAAGGGAATGACAAACACATACAAATAAAACAATATTACAGTTAATCAAGAGAAACAAGCTCTTCACCACTAATAAAGCACGATCAATGATCACACAACTAGTCTAATCTTGATTCTGGGGTGAGTCATCCTTAACGATAGAGGGAAAGGATGATTTTAAGTGCTGGTCAGAACCTTATTCACACAAACACACTGAAGAGTGGGAACTCTGATTGGTCGGGCTGAAGGAGGTCAACTAGGAAGCAGACTGTTCCAGACAGCCCCTCGAACAGACTGTAAACACTGGTGATTGAGCAGGAGCCCACTTTAAATTCCTCTGTAAACAGGAACTCTGCAAACCTGCCAGGAAATCAGGAGACCCAGGTGAGAATGAGACAGGAAGGGGGTTCATCAGATTAAATACATAGTATTAGTATAATCACAGCACTCATATCCTCCACAAATGCACTGACGTGATAATGTATGTCTGCTGAAAGCTCATAACAGCAAGGAATCCACAAAACAATATTGCTGAAACTAAATCAAACTGTAATTGTCACATGCGCAGAATACAACAGGTGTAGACCTTACCATGAAATGCTTACAAGCCCTATCCCATCAATTTCAACAACTGAAACCTAGAAAAATTGTTTGCAGATCAGTGCGAATGAAGAGGAAGAAGACCCACAGATGGAGAGGAAGATGAAGACCGCAGCTGAAGAAGAAGAAGCCAAACAGAACTACAAGACATCTGACAATTTAACGAGTTTGGAGTTAAAACAAACTAACATAAAATATTTGTGGAAGCCAGACAAGCAGTTATTACAATATTGTTTTTGATCACAGGTGAGACATGGGGGGGGGGACATGAGAGAAGCTGGGTTGATACATGTAGAAGTGTTAGAAGACAGACAGTCAGAAAACAGCTGTTTTGAGTTCTGCTAAGTGTCCTTGCCTCTGGGCACGGTAGATGTACTTGGAGTTCCCTGTGAGGCGGTACAGCAGCAGAAAAACATAGGCGCTCCCAGACACCCCGTGACAAATCCCGGGCCCTTTCTTCAGCAGACCCTTCTGCCACACCAGCTCCCCGCTGCGGATGCAGGTGTCCAAGTATTGGGGCTTCTTATTGATCAGGTATGCTTTGGCAAAGAGGTAGGCCACACCTGGCCGAGATAGGGGTTAGGGTTAGGCTTTGGCAAAGAGGTAGGGAATGGGCGTAGTGCTGATGGGGGAATGGGCGTAGTACTGATGGAGGAAATGGGCGTAGTACTGATGGGGGAAATGGGCGTAGTACTGATGGGGGAAATGGGCGTAGTACTGATGGGTGAATGGGCATAGTGCTAATGAGGTAATGGGCTTGGTACTGATGGGTGAACGGGCGTAGTGCTGATGGGTGAATGGGTGTAGTACTGATGGGTGAATGGGCATAGTACTGATGGGTGAATGGGCATAGTGCTAATGAGGAAATGGGCTTGGTACTGATGGGTGAACGGGCGTAGTGCTGATGGGTGAATGGGTGTAGTACTGATGGGTGAATGGGCGTAGTACTGATGGGTGAATGGGCGTAGTACTGATGGGTGAATGGGCGTAGTACTGATGAGGGAAATGGGCGTAGTACTGATGGGTGAATGGGCGTAGTGCTGATGGGTGAATGGGTGTAGTGCTGATGGGTGAATGGGCGTAGTGCTGATGGGGAAATGGGCTTGGTACTGATGGGTGAACGGGCGTAGTGCTGATGGGTGAATGGGTGTAGTACTAATGGGTGAATGGGCGTAGTGCTGATGGGTGAATGGGCGTAGTACTGATTAGGAAATGTGCGTGGTACTAATGAGGGAATGGGCGTGGTACTGATGGGTGAATGGGCGTGGTACTGATGGGTGAATGTGCGTAGTACCGATGGGGGAATGGGCTTGGTACTGATGGGTGAACGGGCGTAGTGCTGATGGGTGAATGGGTGTAGTACTAATGGGTGAATGGGCGTAGTGCTGATGGGTGAATGGGCGTAGTACTGATTAGGAAATGTGCGTGGTACTAATGAGGGAATGGGCGTGGTACTGATGGGTGAATGGGCGTGGTACTGATGGGTGAATGTGCGTAGTACCGATGGGGGAATGGGCTTGGTACTGATGGGTGAATGGGCGTATTGCTGATTAGGAAATGTGCGTGGTACTAATGAGGGAATGGGCGTGGTACTGATGGGTGAAGGGGCGTGGTACTGATGGGTGAATGGGCGTAGTACCGATGGGGGAATGGGCTTGGTACTGATGGGTGAATGGGCGTATTGCTGATGGGTGAATGGGCGTAGTACTGATGGGTAAATGGGCTTGGTACTGATGGGTGAATGGGCGTAGTGCTGATGGGTGAATGGGCTTGGTACTGATGGGTGAATGGGCTTGGTACTGATGGGTGAATGGGCGTAGTGCTGATGGGTGAATGGGTGTGGTACTGATGGGTGAATGGGGGTTAGGGTACCTGGGGCTCCATGGCACCAGTGTATCAGCTCATTCTCCCTCTCTATCACGGATCCCAGCTCAGCCGGCCAGTTGCAGTTCTGCTCCTGGTTCATGAGGAAGTCCACACTCTGCCAGACAAGATCCCTGTCTCCCTCAGTCAGCATATCCTGGTAACACAGCAGCATTTGAAGCACAGAAGACAGACCATGGGCTGCACCTGGGGACAGACGTGCATGTGCGCACGAACACACAATTCAATGTCACTTTAGTTCAAACAAGCTACAAAAATGTCCAGTCCGCTCTGAACGGGTGATCAGAGGTGCTAAATTGTCTTGATGTAGATTCATTCACATCAGTGTCAAATATATTTTATACTGTACATCATCGATCTATCTACTGCTTCTGATCATCACAATCTGTCTTCCCAGATCTAGTGCTGGGCTGGCTCCAGATGCAATGTCACGGCTCCAGATGCAGCTACACTGAACATCCAAACTCACAGTTTGGTCAATTTAAGACACAGCACTCCAAATCCCTGAGATGATTTCAGTGCACATGCATCCATTAGTGAAAGCCTGCTGAGACTCTTCCAGTTAAATGGTGGACTCATGCAACACCAGTGTGTTGTTGAGGCTGTGTCGGGCTCCAGTCTGGCAAATCTAAAAGCAAACTTTTGAAAGCCATCAAAGTTCACCAAAATCTGTGTGTGTCTACAATTCAGGGATGTCTTTGTTTTTTTTTTCAACTTCTCAACGTGTTCATGTCCTTATGCATCCATGCATGAAGCTGTGAAGGTTATGCTGCTTACTACTACTACTACTACTAATAATAATAATACATTTTATTTTTAGGCGCCTTTCTAAGGACTCAAGTTCACCATACAAGACACAAATCACAATAAATATAAAAACAAACAGAACATTACTAAAAGCAGATGAAAAGTGATCATGTTGGATATGCCAGTGTGAAAAGATGAGATTTCAGACGGGTTTTGAAAATGGAAAGTGAGTTGATGTTACAAATGTCTGCTGGAAGAGAATTCCAGAGGGGAGGGGCAGAGCGGCTGAAGGCTCTAACCCCCATAGTGGTCAAACGTCAGGAGGTACAGTGAGGTGAATAGAAGGAGAAGACCTGAGAGTACGGGTGGGTATGTTGATATGAAGGAGGTACAGTGAGGTGAATAGAAGGAGAAGACCTGAGAGTACAGGTGGGTATGTTGATATGAAGGAGGTACAGTGAGGTGAATAGAAGGAGAAGACCTGAGAGTACAGGTGGGTATGTTGATATGAAGGAGGTACAGTGAGGTGAATACTTTGAACTGGCATAATTCAGATGTAAACCATGGGGCAGAATGGGTAAAGAAAACAGTCCAGGTTTTTAAAGGGGCCAGAGAATTAAAAATATTATGTAGTCCATCATTGTACTGAGAAACCAGTTCATCAGGGGTGGATAAACAGTTTATACTGGGGAGAGAATCAATATCACAAGAGAGGATATTTAAGTTAATGTCCTTAATGTTACGTAATGAGATGACATGTGTCAGGTTTATTTTGGACAGTGTTAAGTTCATATTAAAAGATATTAACATATGGTCAGAGATGGGAAGATCATCTGCAGTACAACCAGTTGGAGTAACACCAGAGCAGCATATCAAGTCCAAAACATGACCTTTGGAGTGAGTGGGAAAGTTGATATGTTGCTCCAATCCAAAACTGTCCAAGCAAGGTGTAACATCCCTTGTATAAGCATTAATGACATTATCCATATGTATATTAAAATCCCCCAACAATATTATGTTAGGGGAAAGTGAGCAAATATGGGTAAGAAAAGCGCTGAATTCATTTATAAAATCATTATTGGGTTTGGGTGGACGACAGACAGTGGCCACGTTAGTAGTAGTAGGCCCATTCAGCTGATGGATGGATTCAAATGAAGTGTGAACAGACACAGAGACAGGAGAAACTTTCCACTTCTCACGATATAATATGGCGAGACCCTCCCCCTCTGTCTGATTCACAGGGTTGACAGATGTAAACAGACCCAGGAGTAGATTAATTCATCTGTAAGAAGTCGTTAGGTTGTTGCCATGTTTCTGTCAAACAGAGAAAGTCAAACCTACGATCACACAAAAGATCCTGGAGGAGAGGACCCTTGTTCGTAAGAGAGCAGATGTTGAATAATCCCAAGCTGATGTTGTTGTGGTCATATTGGATGGTGGTGTTAGCCAACCTGGCTAGGCTGGCTATGGCAATGTGGTCAACTTTCTGGAGTTTTTTGGGGGGCGGCGAGTTGAAGACCAGATGTATTGTATTGGTTTGGAGTCGTCAATGTTATAACTCCATCGGCGACCACAAAGGATATACTTCTGACTGGAATGACGAACAATGTCCAGACAACAATGTAATGCCAATGGTGGATCAGACAGGTGGAAACGTAGTTGCAGGAGATCAGCAGCTGTGTAATGGAGTACCGCTGTCGTTGGTTTGAGTTTGAAAGACAGGGCAGTCCAGGCGAGCACAAACCATACAAATAACTTGTTGATCCACATGGTTTTCAGGAGACAGTGTTGAGCCAAATGAGCGCTCCGGGCAGGGAAAACAGCCCAGTGAGGAACGGGAGCCCGGCGGTACGTAACAGGTAAGCATACACACCGGATAGTCACATTGTTAGCCAAAAATGGCCAGATCAGATTACAACCTTGCTAAGGTCAATAGAGGAAATGAGAGATCAAAGTCAGAGGACAAAAAATGACCACAAATAGTAAAAGAGGGCCTGGAGAATAGTGGCAGCCAACCTCGCCAGCATTCACCCAGCATTCACCCAGCGTTCACCCAGTGTTCACCCAGTGTTCACTCACTATGAGCTTTGTGTTGGTGTGAGAGCTACTGAGGGTCTTCAACTCTGATGGCGTCCTTCGTCTGGTAATATCAAGGAAGAGCAAAGTTATTTTCATATACAGGTGCTTGTCATAAAATTAGAATATCATCAAAAAGTTTATTTATTTCAGTAATTCCATTCAAAAAGTGAAACTTGTATATTATATTAATTAATTACACATAGACTGATATATTTCAAATGTTTATTTCTTTTAATTGTGATGATTATAACTGATAATGAAAATCCCAAATTCAGTATCTCAGAAAATTTGAATTTTACTTAAGACCAATACAAAAAAAATATTTTTAGAAATGTTGGCCAACTGAAAAGTATGAACATGAAAAGTATGAGCATGTACAGCACTCAATACTTAGTTGGGGCTCCTTTTGCCTGAATTACTGCAGCAATGCGGCGTGGCATGGAGTCGATCAGTCTGTGGCACTGCTCAGGTGTTATGAGAGCCCAGGTTGCTCTGATAGTGGCCTTCAGCTCTTCTGCATTGTTGGGTCTGGCGTATCACATCTTCCTCTTCACAATACCCCATGAGTTTGCTGGCCAATTAAGGACAGGTCCTTAAACCAGGTACTGGTAGCTTTGGCACTGTGTGCTGGTGCCAAGTCCTGTTGGGAAATGAAATCTGCATCTCCATAATGTTGGTCAGCAGCAGGAAGCATGAAGTGCTTTAAAACTTCCTGGTAGACGGCTGCGTTGACCTTGGACCTCAGAAAACACAGTGGACCAACACCAGCAGATGACATGGCACCCCAAACCATCACTGACTGTGGAAACTTTACACTGGACTTCAAGCAACGTGGATTCTGTGCCTCTCCTCTCTTCCTCCAGACTCTGGGACCTTGATTTCCAAAGGAAATGCAAAATGTACTTTCATCAGAGAACATAACTCAGCAGCAGTCCAGTCCTTTTTGTTTTTAGCCCTGGCGAGACGCTTCTGATGCTGTGTCTTGTTCAAGAGTGGCTTGACACAAAGAATGCGATAGCTGAAACCCATGTCTTGCATACATCTGTGCGTGGTGGTTCTTGAAGCACAGACTCCAGCTGCAGTCCACTCTTTGTGAATCTCCCCCACATTATTGAATGGGTTTTGTTTCACAATCCTCTCCAGGGTGCGGTCATCCCTATTGCTTGTACACTTTTTTCTACCGCATATTTTCCTTCCCTTCGCCTCTCTATTAATGTGCTTGGACACAGAGCTCTGTGAACAGCCAGCCTCTTTAGCAATGACCTTTTGTGTCTTGCCCTCCTTGTGCAAGGTGTCAAGGGTGGTCTTTTGGACAGCTGTCAAGTCAGCAGTCTTCCCCATGATTGTGTTGCCTACAGAACTAGACTGAGAGACCATTTAAAGGCCTTTGCAGGTGTTTTGGGTTAATTAGCTGATTAGAGTGTGGCACCAGGTGTCTTTAATATTGAACCTTTTCACAATATTCTAATTTTCTGAGATACTGAATTTGGGGTTTTCATTAGTTGTCAGTTATAATCATCAAAAATAAAAGAAATAAACACTTGAAATATATCAGTCTGTGTGGAATGAACAAATACATTATACAAGTTTCACTTTTTGAATGGAATTACTGAAATAAATAAACTTTTTGATGATATTCACATTTTATGACCAGCACCTGTATACAGTCCTGTCATCAATGTTTTCCTTTTCTGTCTGCTTGTTTCCTTTTCACTCTTCTGACTAAAACAAAATGAGCGAACAAATTGTGAAAAGTATGTGTGAAGACTTGGACAGAGTATTTTGTTGCAACAAGGCTTTATCATATAAAGTCCTTGAAGATAAGCGCTAGAGAAAAGTGCATTTGCTGGAAAGACTACTGAGACAAAATAAACATTCAAAAATAAAAAGGTCAGTCAGACTGACAGCATCCTGTCTCTCCAACATATTAAGTGGGCAAGACATGTAGGGTTACTTACCCAGATACTCAGTTCCATAGTAGGAGTACATGAGGGGGGAGGGTTTTCTCTTCCTCAGGGCATATTGTTTACCAGACTCCACAACAGCCCCACAAATGGCTTGGATTTGATCCTTGCTAAGAATCTATGAATTGAAAGTAGTTATTTCTAAGGGCTGTCAAACTAGGGCTGTCAAACAAAGAATCATGAACTAGCATGATTCTTTGTGAGAAAATACTTTTCATCAACAAAAACAATTATATTGAATACATTTGAAAATAGAGAAAGCACACTTTATTCAACCTCATTATCTACTTATTTTTAGATCTTAACATTCTCTGATTTTACTCACTGGTCTTCGCTCAGGCACTTACCTCTATACCCAGTTTCTGTTTCAGCACCAGGGCACCGCATAGATACCCAGCCCGCCCAACGAACAGCTCGTCAGACCCGCACTCCAGGAAATTGATGGGTGAGCACACCTCCCATAGGCTACGAAATTTGGTGAGCGGCTTGACGAAGTCCGCCAAGCCCAATGCTTTATACACCATTGCCGCGACAGCGTAGATGCCCGCACCGCCTAGGAGAAAGGCGGCTTTCATGTTTTTGTCCTTCTCTCCGTCCACATACGCCATAGACACGTCAATGATCTGCTTTGCGATTTTGAGATAGGCATCCCTATAGTATGTAAAGAAAGCACATTCGGAGACGTGATACAGCATGTACGCTGCACCCGCGGGCCCGTCGTATAGCCCACCGTCGCAGTCAGATGGTCCGAGCGGCACATTTTTTAGAATTGTATCTATAAAGGCATTGACCGTAGGTACGACCGTTTCGACGCCTTGACCAACGAGAAGCGCACCTTTGTAGTCAGTGAAACGGTTGGCAAAACAACGGGCGTTTTCCATCACAGATGGAGAGAGGATAGAAGTAATGCAATGACCTACAGGCTATAACTGACCGGCACTCTGTCTTGAATGAAAAGTCTAAAGGGCTGTTGATCTGCTGTCTTCGTGGAACCCGGAAATCTGTGCAATCCTACCAACCCTAGCCTGACTAAGATTTATGGGACTTGTATTCTAAACAGTGTAAGCCTATTCTGAACCCCTTTTATCCAATGTCGATTTGTAATTGGAATTCAAAAATCGCATTTGTGGCCTATAGTGTTAGAAACTAATTGTTTTAGTTAATCCATCGGATTAAGGCATACTAGTTTGGGAAGTAATCTCGGTAATTCGTTAATATGTAATGTTATTTTCTTTTATTAAGGTAGTAGGCCAGTACATGTCACCATTAGATGTTGGTATTACACAAAAGTCGCCAATACAGAAGGCTGGTTGTTTATCAAGCAACGACGTAAATTAAGTCTTATACTCGATTTGCCTCTAACCAACAGTATGTTTGAAATCAGGTTGAAATAAGTTAGATCAAATGGGCCTCTATGATCAGTGAATACATTGCGCGTATACAGAACTCAGACAGGTGTCATGATGCTTAAGGGGAATAATGATGACTTTCTATACGATTTGTCACCGTGAAGGAATTGTTCGACTGTCTCCATGTCAGGTACAGCAGGGTGAGTGTCAGTGCAGCGTCATCTGGTTACATTGCTCTTCCTCTAATGCGACTTTATATAACTTTTTGAAATAACGATTTCCACATGAAAAACACATGTTCTGTCACAACAGAAACACAACATTGGTGAAGCTCAATCGATTGAGGTACAAGCAAATGAGCCGTCTGGGGAGAGAGTTTAAACGTTAAAACCCTACTGGCGACCGACACATAAATGTATCACAATCGATTGTTTGTATTGAATTGTTCAAAAGTTGTTCACTCGTCCCCTCAAGCTAAATCAAGGACGGAAGTGGCAGCTTTTGTAAATTGGTCCAGCACTTTAAATTGCAGTCAAAACTGCATCTAAAAACTGCATTTTGATGGGGATTCCCCTGAGGGAACTTGGCTAGGGACATTGCTTAGTGTCTGTCTACTTTATGTTAGGATTACAGCCATTTTCATCAAACTAGAGAGTGTGAGGTTGAAACGCACATAATGGCCCTTATACCACAGGGCCTCTGTCCGTGGTACTGAAACTCATTGCAGCAATTGTGGAGCAAAACTAAACCAACAAAGCAAAGGCATAAAGTAATTATAGGCTTATCAAGAATCTTAACACAGTTTACAGCAAAATATTTATTCTTAACATAACCTAGAACTAATAACATATTGTATGTTATATATAAATATGAAGTCACCCATCAGCTTTATAATTAATTGCAGTCAATATTATTGTTGTCTATTTTTGTTACGGTATGTTCTTGTTAATATTGACTTGAAACAGAGCTGTATAAACAAAAAACGAAACAGAGCTGTATTTATTACAGCCTTGTCAGGTAATTTTTTTCCCATCCTTGCCTTGATGCCACATTGTTAATCTTCCTTGACTTCCATCAGCTGTACTAGGATCTGCTGCTTTCACTTATCCAGCGTCTTCACGTTCATATGTTTATATTGTTAGTAACTTAAATATGTTAATTATATATTTTGTTACTCTATATATTGCATATATAGCCTAATGTTTTTGGTGATTAGGACATACCCTAGTCTGATGGTCATTTCACCAGTCATCTTCGTTTGTCTCGCGATCTCTCTTTAAAAACAAACCAGTAATTTTAGGCTACTAGTCACCTGAAAAGCTTTAAAATAAATTATGCTAATTAGATTTAGTTTGAGGTTATTAAGTTTTAATGGAATATTTTGAAATGCTTGGATGTAAAATATAACTTGGATCCACTTGTTTTCCAGACATGACTCATCTCCTCGATGTCTGGACCCGTGTGGTCCTGTATGCAAGGTTGCCTGATTTCATTGGCCATAAACTGTATTCTGCCAAAGACTCCAGAAAAAAATCGACACACCCAAGCCCATTAAAAATAAGCCCAGTTTAGTTTGAAACACACACAACATGGCAACAATCAATATGGAAATAGTTTTTAGGTCTAGTGTTTCTTTTTCTATATGGGTGCAAAATCATGTTTCACCATGCCAACACACAGAAGCGGTGCAAGATTCTGGGCAGGCTGTTGCCTTTGAGCTTTTAATGCAGGAAAAACCCTGTGTATAGATATATAGAATGCCACCTGCCAAAGTGGCTAGTAAGAGTGACTGCGTTACACGCCAGAACCAAATTCTATCCGCATTTGGCGGGTGGGCGGGTGCCAATGTCAAGCCCTGTTCACAAGGATCAGGAATTCATTTTGTATGGGTATATATAAACACTGTTGTTCAAAACTTTGGGGTCACTTAGAAATGTCCTTGTTTTTTAAAGAAAAGCACATTATTTGTCCATCAAATTGTTTGGACTGCAGATGGGCAAAAACTTCACTGCTGAGGGAGCCTTCATGCTCGTCCCAAGCATAACAATATCCATCTTTGTTGTTCATGTTGAAGCAAGTAAAGTTGTGCATCTGTAATTTAGTTTTGTAATACATTGTACTTGCTTTCGTCTGGGGGCACAGAAGAATGCATTGAAAATCCTTTGTCCACACTGAAAGTTTGTCACTGGATTCCTTTTTATCCTTAGCTTTTTCAGCTTGAGCCTGAGCCTTTAATTTCAAGTGAGTAGTAAGGGTATCCTGATCTGTATTTCCTACCTTGGCGCTGACACATACATCACACTGGTCTTGTTTTGGTATGAACAACAGAGTAATTCTGCTCACTGAACACGAAAATATGTCTCACTCACAGCATGCGCTCCATTTTCACCAGCAGCTTTCTGATATTCCTTGTGAAGATCACTTAGAACTGTTCCCGGCTCCAGGAACTTCTTATCCTGATAGGAGGAAACCTGACGGCAGTAATGGGATGGGACTGTAGGCAATCCAGAGAGCCATTCGTTCAGGAAGGTCTGGTCAACATCTGATATGGGCACATGTGGGCCAGTCTTGCTGATCTTGGGTTTACACGAATCAGTTTTGGATTTCATGTCCACAGTTAACCCTGATCCGATGATTCTGGGGGCGATTGAACAGAAAAGATTCTTACACACAGGTAGTTTACATCTATCTGCCAGTTGCAGGTGGTATAATAGGGACGTTGTTCTCCTTGATGCAACAGCTAATACATCACTTCTGGACAGCCGTCTTCTCATGTTTTCTGCCATTTTGTTTGTATCAAAAGTCAAAGAGATGACTAAGGCAGATGGTGTTTTTGGATTCTAATAAGTGTTGTGATTGGCTAAGGACATAGGCAGAAAGGCAGGATGATGCAGCAGTGGTAGGACAGTAAGTGTTAAGTTGGCCAAAAAATTACTTAGGCAATTATGCTATGAGGCTAACAATATAGTAAAATTACAGAATTTTAAGGTGAAAAAGTACAAAATAAACATAATACAATACAAAATAAACAAGGGCTAGAATGGCCTAGCAGCAATCTATAGTTATTGAATATCATAGATACATCAGTGCAATAATTTTATTAATGGTGGCATAACACTACAACTAATGTCAGAATTAAGAACAGCTATAAATAAATGCATTCATATACAGTGGGGTGAACAAGTATTTGATACACTGCCAATTTTGCAGGTTTTCCCACTTACAAAGCATGTAGAAGTCTGTAATTTGTACCAAAGGTACCCTTCAACTGTGAGTGATGGAATCTAAACAATCCAGAAAATCACATTGTATGATTTTTAAGTAATTAATTAGCATTTTATTGCATGACATAAGTATTTGATACATCAGAAAAGCAGAACTTAATATTTGGTACAGAAACATTTGTTTGCAATTACAGAGATCATACGTTTCCTGTAGTTCTTGACCAGGTTTGCACACACTGCATCAGGGATTTTGGCCCACTCCTCCATACAGACCTTCTCCAGATCCTTCAGGTTTCGGGGCCGTTGCTGGGCAATACGGACTTTCAGCTTTCTCCAAAGATTTTCTATTGGGTTCAGGTCTGAAGACTGGCTAGGCCACTCCAGTACCATGAGATGCTTCTTACGGAGCCACTCCTTAGTTGCCCTGGCTGTGTGTTTCGGGTCGTTGTCATGCTGGAAGACCCAGCCACAACCCATCTTCAATGCTCTTATTGAGGGAAGGAGGTTGTTGGCCAAGATCTCGCAATACATGGCCCCATCCATCCTCCATTGAAGTGTACCTATGATAAAAATGACAGACCTCTATATGCTTTGTAAGTAGGAAAACCTGCAATATCGGCAGCGTATCAAATACTTGTTCTCCCCACTGTAAGTTTGATCACAAAGAAGAACATTTGTCAGATGCAGACCAAATGAAAAGATGCTGGAGGAGTGATTGACGCCATCTGTCAAGCATGGTGGAGGCAATGTGATGGTCTGGGTGTGCTTAGGTGGTGGTAAACGAGGAGATTTGTACAGGGTAAAAGGGATCTTAAAGAAGGAAGGCTATCACTCCATTTTGAAACACAATGCCATACCCTGTGGATGGCTCTTGATTGCAGCCAATTTCCTCCTAAACAGGACAATGACCCAAAGCACAGCACCAAGCAGGAAGCATTAAGCTGGTACTCTGTCTATAATGGAGTGGCCAGCACAGTCACTGGATTTCAACCCCATTGAGCTGTTGTGGGTGTAGCTTGACCGTACAGAACGTAAGAAGTGCCCATCAAGCCAATCCAACTTGTGGGAGGTGCTTCAGGAACCAAGGTTGGTGAAATCTCTTCAGATTACCTCAACAAATTGACAATTAGAATGCCAAAGATCTAAAAGTCTGTAATTGCTGCAAATGGAGGATTCTTTGATGAATGCAAGTTTGAAGAACACAATTTCTAAGCTCTAGCTCATTTTTGATGTACTGAGGTGAAGTGGAAAACTGTCCTGTGGTCTGATGAATAAAAATTTGAAATTATTTCTGGGAATCATGGACGCTACATCCTCCGGTCTAAAGAGGAGAGGGACCATCCAGCTTGTTATCAGCGCAGTTCAAAAGCCAGCATCTATGATGGTATGTGGGTGCATTAGTGCACATGGCATGGGTGTCTTGCACACCTGTGATGGTAACATTAATGCTAAATATATATACAGGTTTTGGAGTAAAATATGCTGCCATCCAGACAATGTCTTTTCAGGGAAGGGCTTGCTTGGGGATTAATGCTCATCATTCTGTTTAATTAGTATTTTACACAGCGTCCTTATTTTTTGGGAAACAGGGTTGTACTATCTGCTGTGTTCAGTCTTAAGCACAGTGTTTTATTCTATTATCTGTTGTGTTCAATACTATGCACAGTGTTTTATTCTACTATCTGCTGTGTTCAGTCGAGGGTACAAAGCATAATGTTTTATTCTACTATATGCTGTGTTCAGTCGAGAGTACAAAGCATAATGTTTTATTCTACTATCTACTGTGTTCAGTCGAGGGTACAAAGCATAATGTTTTATTCTACTATCTGCTGTGTTCAGTCGAGGGTACAAAGCACAGTGTTTTATTCTACTATCTGCTGTGTTCAGTCTGAAGCACAGTATTTTATTCTACTATCTGCTGTGGTCAGTCTGAAGCACAGTATTTTATTCTGCCTTCCTCAGTCACAGGAAAACATTCTCCACTGGGCATTTATTAATTCTTTTTGTTTATTGTTGATGATTGTCATTCGATTCATGTGTTTTATTTCACAGCCCCTAACGTTTTGTGACCAAGGGCATTGAAGAATGGGAGGGAATCTGGAGGGAGAATGAGTGGTTAAGGAAAATATGCCGTCGATATTAGGAAGCAATGAAGCAGGAGCCGTTTGGGTCTCCATGATCTTTGCCTTTCCTGAGGGACTGTTCTCTGACCTTCACACGTTCAACATTGACCAATGACTCTTTTGTGATGTGTGAACAACACCTTAAGATCCATTCCATGGCCTTCTTTCTCATCTTCTATATAATCCCACTCCTCAACATTTCTGTCTACTGCTGCTTCAATTGCTCTGAATTGCCTCTGAAATACTTTTACACAATCCAATGACTGGTGAGGGAATTTGTGTTGTCTAGTGTATTCGTAGAGTGTGTTTTTGCAGCTTCAATAGCTGGTGTTCTGTAGTGAAATTAGTTTCTTCCTCTCGTTAAAACCATATATGACTACTACCAGCTAATCACCCTCTACTGTTCCACTGTAAAATAAAGCTTTTCCCCTCTTCTATACTTTTTCAAGTGAACACCGTATGAGAGCAAACACTTGTTTTCACACATTCTAAACGAAAAAGCATGTGGCTCTCCTTAGGAGCAGTTTACTCTACAGCTGGAGTCCAGGGGATCTGTCAGCTTCCCTTCCTTTCCACTAATGAATCTCATAGATTATCCGGATGAATATGCAGAAGAAGATAGGGATGAAGGTGGGGAGGAAGATGGGGATGAAGATGGGGACAAAGATGCAGATGAAGATGGGGATGAAGATGCGGATAAGATGGGGATGAAGATGTGGATGTAGATGAAGAATGGGGATGAAGATGCGGATGAGATGGGGACGAAGATGGGGACGAAGATGCAGATGAAGATTTGGTTGAAGATGCAGATGAAGAATGGGGATGAAGATGCAGATGAGATAGGGATGAAGATGAAAATGGAGATGAAGTTGCAGATGTAGATTGGGAAGAAGATGCAGATGAAGATGGGTATGAAGATGTTGATAAAGATGTGGTTGAAGATGGGCATGAAGATCAAGGGGAGGAAGTGACTGATGACAGTGCTCAGAAAACTTTCACATTTGTGTGCAGTCTACAGAAACCTAACTTGGTGCTGTTGAATGCATTTGTTGTAGTGTCAAATTCACAGTTATTTTAATCTTTTAATTTTAATAAAGGAAGTTACTGACTCCTGTTCCAATTTCATCTCTCAATGAATCTGACTGCTTACGCAATACTTTCTTTCTGGGTTAACCAAGACTGCTTTTGATAATGATTTTCCAGGAAAATGGGCTGTGGTTCGATATAAGTATGTGATGTGTTCATATTACCTAATTATTAATATTATTATTTTTAAAATAATCATAAAAATAAATATAATGAAGATGAAAGCAGTTTTTAACATAAAATATGTTTTTGCGATATGTTGAATATAATTGTTTAAAAAAGAATGCAGCCAACTCAGAGAAGAGAAATGCTATGGAACCTAGCTCATCCAGTTTATAGTAGATCACCAGACCATCAGACATGAATTCTTAGAAATCACTACGGAAAGCTACATCATAACAGAGTATAACATTTATGTTATAAAACATTTGAGGAGTTGGTGTTCCAGTGTTACTAGTAAAACGAGAAGAGTTGGTGTTCCAGTGTTACTGGTAAAACATGAAGAGTTGGTGTTTCAGTGTTACTGGTAAAACACGTGAAAAGTTGGTGTTCCAGTGTTACTGGTAAAACATGAAGAGTTGGTGTTTCAGTGTTACTGGTAAAACACGTGAAAAGTTGGTGTTCCAGTGTTACTGGTAAAACATGTGAAGAGCTGGTGTTCCAGTGTTACTGGTAAAACGTGAAGAGTTGGTATTCCAGTGTTACTGGTAAAACGTGAAGAGTTGGTATTCCAGTGTTACTGGTAAAACGTGAAGAGTTGGTATTCCAGTGTTACTGGTAAAACGTGAAGAGTTGGTATTCCAGTGTTACTGGTAAAACGTGAAGAGTTGGTGTTCCAGTGTTACTGGTAAGACGTGAAGAGTTGGTATTCCAGTGTTACTGGTAAAACGTGAAGAGTTGGTGTTCCAGGATTACTGGTAAAACGTGAAGAGTTGGTGTTCCAGTGTTACTGGTAAAGCAGAAACGCCTGTAGTCTGAGAGGAAGTTGGAGGACTGAGGTTCTATTCAGACGAACTCGTCCCAAACTCTTCCGAATGCAGAACCGACACAGCTGAGAGAGAGTGCAGGGACCTGGGAGAGAACAAAGTGAGGAGGAGAGGAGAACAGGATGTAGGAGAGGAAAGAGTATGTCAGACATGGACCATTTTGTTTTTAGTCTTCCATCAGTAGACACGTTCATCCTGTAAAAGGTCTGAGGAAACTCACATGTGCATGTTTTAATGTCAGATTGTTTGTTCTCTCACCTCTTCTCTGCATTGTTAATCTGACTGCACTTTCCACAGCTGCCAGCTCCAGAGGAGTCTTCCCCTCTGAGTTCCTACAGCTCCCATCAGCCCCATAGTCCATCAGCAGCTCCACCATCTGGACTCCTCCCACTTGCACTGCTGCATGTAAGGGTGTGTCCTGGCCACACCCTCTCTGGACATCAGCACCTGATTGCAACAGCCTCTCCACACAGCTCGTTGCCTGAGCCCGACATGCAGCATAGAGAGGCGTTCCCACCCCAGGCAACTCCAGGTCTATGTTGGCCCCATGGGACAGCAACAGCTCCAGGCACTCCCTGTGTCCTGTGGGGAAAGTAACTTATACTCACTGAACACATGAATGATCATTTTAAATTGTGCCGCTCATACATTCCACAAACACATATGTAGAATAAACACACCTTTCTTAGCAGTCTGGTGAATGGGCGATGCCTGGGGATGATGTGTGGGCGATGCCAAGGGATGATGTACAGTGGGGCAGTGCTGTAGGAGCAGTTGGACACAGGCAATACTCCCTATGCTGCATGCGTTGAAGAGGGGCGTGGCTCCATCTGTTGATACAATCCCCACCTGTAGACAGACACAATGACCAATCACACGAAGAGGCCTCAGTTTAGACTATTTAGACCAATCTCAATGGAGTAAATCACTCTTTTTATTTGCAATGAAATCTAATGTGTGCTAATGCTAAATATTTCAGGCTCATTGATTCCTTCATATTCTCTTTTTACGATAAGGTTAAGATCTGGGCTGATTCGCCCCTTTCATTATCTTCCATTTCTTCTTTTTGAGCAATTCTGTTGTAACTTTGCTTTTTTGTTTTGGATCATTGTCCTGTTGCCAAATCCATGTTTGGTTCAGCTTCAGCTTTTTGTCAAACAACCTCACATTCTCCTCTAGACTTTTCTGGTATAAAATGGAATTCATGGTTGACATAATGATGGCAAGTTGGCCCTGAGGCAGAAAATCAGGCCAAACCAGAATGCCACCGACTGCATGCATTACGGTTGGTATGAAGTTCTTCTATTCAAATGCAGTGTTTTGGTTTTGGTAAACATGGGATCTGGCATTGCGACCAAACAACTCCATCTTTGACTCATCTGTCAAGAACACATTATTCCGGTAGTTTTGAACTTGACCAGGTTTTATCTTGTAATATCAGTCGTGTTTTGATATTCTTCTTTGAGAGCAGAAGCTCTCCCTTCCTGATGTTCTATGTAGGCCAAGTTTGAGCAGTCTCTTTCTGTTAACTCAACACTTCCACCTTGGATACAGGATAGATCAGTAGATCCCTGGATGTTACCCTGGAGTTCTTAGGGAATTCTTTCTGTCAGCCCTTGGAGTTTGGTGGGATGACCTGTCCTGTGTAGATTGCCACTGGTCTGACATATACTCTCCATTTGTAGATGATCTGTCAACCGGTGGAACATGTACTTCAAATTGTTTGGAAATGTTCTTGTACCCCCCCCCCCCCAGACTAATGGGAATCAAAAGTCTTTCTTCTGAGAGCCTCAGGTATGTCTTAGCATCATCTTGGCATGATGTGTTACCACATACCCATATGTTTAAGACCAAACCAGACAGAGTTTCAAATCTTTATGGAATGTATTCTTTTCCTTTGAACCTGATTCAAATTGTAGCCATTTTAAGTGATAGAAATAGGTAGAGGTGTACTAACCTTTTTCCAAATAAGGATATTGCATTTCTGTTTATTTTAATTTCATGTTTTATTTTTTTTAATCAGGGGTAATTTGATAAATTGGGTGGAAATTTAAATCAATTAATGATGTTGAAATTTAGCTCAGATATCCCTGTGTCCAAAAAAACAACTTTCCAGGTGGTTTACTTATTAAATAAAAACAGTAATTTAAGTGTAAAACAGAATGCCGTCCTTACATTGGCCCCGTTCTCAAGCAGCAATTTGGCACAGGCGTAATGTCCTCCGAGGCAGGCTTCATGGAGGGGAGAAACCCTGTCCATAGTCATCATATCCACAGGAAACCCCTGGGAAAGGGGAGGGGTCAGTGTACTGTAGGGGAGGGGTCAGTGTACGGTAGGGGAGGAGTCAGTGTACTGTAGCTGTTTGTTATAATCCCATACAGAGGTAATGAGTACCTCAAAATGCATTTATTAAATTACATCTTAAAAGGCATGTTTACATGCATATACAGAATGCAAAGTGTCCAAAGATGTCATCAAGCCAAAGGGTGGTTAAAAGAATAAACAATATAAATCTATTTTCATTTGTTTAACACTGTGGTTACTACATGATTCCCTTTGGTTTATTTAATAGTATTGATGTATTCACTATTATTCTACAATACGGGAAATAGTAAAAACAAAGAAATACCCATGAGTAGATGTGTCCAAACTTTTGACTGTTACTATATCTATATCTACGAATGTGTGACATACAGTAATATATGTACTTAAAACATTTGTTTAGAAATATATCATTTGGCAAATGGTAGTATTTCACATGCAGTTTAGACGAGTTAGACTGCATTCTTTCTAGTAAGGGTTGTGGCATTTGTATGCCACATCTACGAAACAGTGTTTGACTGTCAAACAAGTTTATTTATATAGTGCAATTCATAAATAGAAGTAATTCAATGTGCTTTACAAAGAAAAAAATTATAATAATAATACAATAGCATAAAAACAAATACTCAAATGAAAACATCAAAACCTGTGTAACTAGAGTCCTCAGCATCAGGAGTCTGCCTTGGTAGGCAGCGTCATGAAGAGGAGTCCTGTCTGCCCATGAGTCTGTTGAAACACACACAAACATCATCCATAGCCTGTCCAAACACACACAAACATCATCCATAGCCTGTCCAAACACACACAAACATCATCCATAGCCTGTCCAAACACACACAAACATCATCCATAGCCTGTCCAAACACACACAAACATCATCCATAGCCTGTCCAAACACACACAAACATCATCCATAGCCTGTCCAAACACACACAAACATCATCCATAGCCTGTCCAAACACACACAAACATCATCCACAGCCTGTCCACACACACACAAGCATCATCCACAGCCTGTCCACACACACAAGCATCATCCACAGCCTGTCCACACACACAAACATCATCCACAGCCTGTCCACACACACAAGCATCATCCACAGCCTGTCCACACACACAAACATCATCCACAGCCTGTCCACACATAGCACCATGGGACAAGAGAGGCAGTGAAGCCCAATTCCAAACAATCACTGAAAACACTTTCTGTGACAAATATAAACAAAGACATTCTCTTTTTCCAAAAAAAAGTGACACTAGCTTGCGTGTTGATTTGCTTTCAGGGTCATTACATCAGTAGAAGTTATAAATTACTGATTGTGATAGAAAGGCATTTTCCTATTTGTTTTATTGTACTGGACAATGTTTATTGACCACACAATCCATTTCTGTTTGAATAAACTCAATGAATTACAACATATTCTTCTAATATACTATGAACACAATTTAAATGCTTGCTCACAAAGCAGTATCGAGTTGGCTGTTTCTTTACATCACAATGTACCAAACAAGTCTTGCAGACCCTGCCCAGTTAACAGGGCAAATGTCCACAGTTTGAATGTAAATCAGTCTTGGTTAGAATAGACATTGTCTGCAATTGGTCTTTGTAAAGGTTGTTGATGTGTTGGAGGTATCAAATTGTCTGTTTAAACAACAACAGCTCAGACAGCCATCAGTCTCACAGCATACATGCCCATCAGTGGCGTCGTTAGGCCTGGGTGACCCGGGCTTTAGCCCCGGATCTTTTATGCATAGATGAAAAAATAATAATAATACAAAAATATCCCCTGATCTAGTCATCTATAAATCTGATCGCGCATTATGACCATGTAGATGTGTAGGCCACTAGGCTGTACATCAACATTTGCCGCGTGTGCATTCAAAACGCTCTACTTTCTGTCCCGGGCGGAGTGGGGGGTGGGCTAAGCCCCGAATGTATTGTGATCCTAGCGACGCCTCTGATGCCCACAGAGTTCTCTTTAAAGACATGCAAGTCTTTGTTACCTCAGGTAACTCAAGCTAGCAATAAAAACACATGGTAAAGTGGACACAAACTGTTGTGTATTATGTACTCTATTTATATTGTGCATTTAATATTGTTTCTCTGTTATTTTATTTGTACTTTGTATTAGTATGCATTTTGTTGTGGTTTAATTGGTTTTGACCAGCTTTGTCAGTGGCTTACGAAATAGTAAATACCAACGCAATGTCCTGAAATATCTGAAACACCTCACGTTTTATTTGAACAACAAAATCAGTGACCAAGACTAAAACACAGATACCAAAGATTGGTCTCACTTTTTAGAGAGCAGTTATTGTCATTCTCCCAACATTAACGTGTTACCAAACAGAATATACAGACAAACCAGCAGAAGTAAAGCAAAACACCATACCAGCCATGAGTGAGTTGCATGCCAGTCCTCCATAGATGTTGAAGGAGCCCTGCCAAGGCCGACTGCACAGGGCGATCTCAGCACCAGCCATGGTCAAACAGAGACTGAGTCAACAATGCCGAGTGGGATCCAGAGACCTGTCTGGCTGCTGCTGAATTTCCCAGACTCTCTTATCAGTCTTCAAGCTACCTCCTCCCCTCAAAATTAGGGAGTATCACACCCACAACCCCCCTGTCCTTGGAAAATGAAGGTAACTGTTGTATCACAATAGAGGTAAGTAAAGGCCTGACAATGTACTGGTGGACCCACACATACACAAACAGTTGTTTTTATTTTCTGATCAATGACCTTTAGTGAAGAAGACAAACATTCTGTTTTCAGATCAATCCAATTAGAGCAGTATAAAAGCAGGGAGTAATTCAGCAGATGTTATATGGGATGGCCTGTTCCCACTGCGCATAAAGTTATTTAAATATAAGTGTAGGGGAAAGTACAGTGTTCTTCCATAACCAGGGTGGTTTGGTTTTACCACCAGCTATCTTAAGACTGATGTAATGTAAGATTGTCTGCTAATTGACTAAAATGTCAAAACATTTATGAATAATTAATGAATTATTATTATCCATTTAGAAGATTTTAGAAGATTTATTTTGTGTCTTTACATATATAGAATAACTTAATTAAATAAGCACCTCTGATATCAATTACATTGAGTTTCTTGCCTAGCAGACTTGAAGACTGAGACAGTCATGAATAAAACTCACCCTAAAAATGTTTCATTCAGAAGTGTCTTTAGCATTATAATAATATGTTAATTGTCCTGATGTAAAATTAAACAACTTCCCAGTGTGCTTAGAGGTAGATTTTCTAACTTTTTATAATTTTTTGTGCATTTCATGATAAATTGTATCCTATAAAAACAACCAAATGAATTATTGTAGCTGACAAGCTTATTCAAATCAATATTATGTCACCTCAATGTAAAGTTATTATGCATTTTTATTTTACTTAAAATGTGAAATAGGTTGTGGAGATAGGCAGGAAAATGTTTCAATTGAATCCCTTTTTGTGAAACCCCCCATAGGTTGGTTTCTAAATGTTTCTGTCAAAGGTTCATTTAATTCATGTCTATCTATAGGCGTCTCCAGCACCTCAGGGACCTCCCGTGTATAAAGTACTCCACTACTCTCTGAAACAACGGGGGTTCATGAATATCACAAACCTCTTCTGTACGCAGAAAACATATTTTTAAGATAACAATAAAGATAGCAGCACCCATTCCCAGGTCCCTAAAAAGGTGTGAATGGGGCCCTGTTGTCAATCATGAAAATCATTTCCTCCCCTTTTACAGCTGGTTGTTACAGCTGACCAGGTGCTTACAGTGAAAACAAATGTTTTGTTGTTTATGTGCCTATAATACATTTGAGGCCCTGAGTGACACAAATATTGAATTATAATAAACGTTCACCCAACATGAAAAGGAAAAACACATTTCCCTTATTTACATCCTAGTCAAGTTTTCCAGATGCAATGCAACACCAAGCTCACTTCTTAAGAGCATAGAGATTGCTATAACTACCAAACCAGGCCAGGGCCTGGACCAGTAACCAACTCAGAGCTCCCTCCACTGTGCTGAAGAACCTATGTCATTTCTGAAAAATGATGGGTGGACTAATAAACTGATCAAACATTGGGACACACCAAATGATGTAATTCATGTGGAGTTTGACCAAGTTATAGTTAGAGAAACGTAGTTAGAGTTATAGTTAGAGAAAACCCTCCTGCCATTGTCAGAAAAACAACAGCAACAGGTAAGTGTTAAGACATATTTCATCTTTGTAACAGGTTATGTCATGTCTTGAAATCCGATATAGCCAAGTCAGTTGTGATGTAATTAGACAATAGTATTCATTGTTAAGCCAGCAAACCGTAGATATATTTTCACTCCCTCAGCTTCGGCACATTTCTGCAAATGGTGGGGACATGCGTAACATGCAAATTAAGTGCCAAGAGTGGAGAAAAAGGGAAATGGGGATGACAGCAGCTCATTTGGGGAGGGGGGTGTACTGCTCTGTTTCAATAGGATCATTTTTCATAGGACTTTCTGCTGGTATTTCAGATAGGTGATCATGTGATGAGCTCTTTCATCAATTCAGGCAGAGTGATTCAGTGGTTTTCAACCAGTTATTTCAGGCTATACAAGTCTGAGGCATTAGTTTTAGGTTATACAATTCTGAGGCATTAGTTTTAGGTTATACAAGTCTGAGGCATTAGTTTTAGGCTATACAAGTATGAGGCATTAGTTTTAGGTTGTACAAGTCTGAGGCATTAGTTTTAGGCTATACAAGTCTGAGGCATTAGTTTTAGGTTATACAAGTCTGAGGCATTAGTTTTAGGTTGTACAAGTCTGAGGCATTAGTTTTAGGTTGTACAAGTCAGAGGCATTAGTTTTAGGTTATACAAGTCTGAGGCATTAGTTTTAGGCTATACAAGTATGAGGCATTAGTTTTAGGCTATACAAGTATGAGGCATTAGTTTTAGGTTATACAAGTCTGAGGCATTAGTTTTAGGCTATACAAGTCTGAGGCATTAGTTTTAGGTTGTACAAGTCTGAGGCATTAGTTTTAGGTTATACAATTCTGAGGCATTAGTTTTAGGTTATACAAGTCTGGGGCATTAGTTTTAGGTTTGGTCAATTTATTGGTATTAATTCCTTCGCCTTAGTTCATTGTGGCCATATATTTTCACCCTTCACAAAACATTTTAGTATAATTTTTTTGTATCCATAGTGATGGTCGACAAAGGGATACTCAGGGAAACAGAAAGGAATCAGTACAATCCCCAGAAACTGAGACCAACTACAAAGTATAGAATTTCATAAACCGCCTTGGTTCGTTTTATTAAATGTTTTAATTCTTTAGGGGTTTAAAAATGTCTCGTCCAAACTAAACATGGATAAGCTGCGTTTAGCACTTATGCTGTACAAAACTGGAATAAACTACCAGAAGATCTTAGACGTGCCCCAAAAGTTGTTTCATTTTAAATCCAGGTTAAAAACACTTCTTTTCTCACGTGCCTATGACTGAGCACTTAAACTTAACCACACTGTTTAGCCTTATAGCTTCCTATGTTTTAACCCTCTTTTTTTAATCTTTATGTTTTCTTATTGTATTTTATATTATTAAGATGTATTAATTGGCTTTGATGTTTTCATTTTAGTATTTGTTTTTGTTATTTTACTTTCATATATTTTTCTTTGTAAAGCACACTGAATTGCTTCGGTGTATGAATTGTGCTATATAAATGAACTTGCTTGTGCCGTTTAGTTTTTTTGCATTCAATTTCGCTCAATTTCATGAAGAGAACGAATGACTTTCCTGACTGTATGTTGGTGGCGAGGGTAGTGAGCAGCACCTCTGGAAGCTCCTCTTACTTGTGCAGATCTGTAAAACATAAGAGGCCTGCCAACCTCTTAAAGCAGAAACGTCCCATATAGTCAACAGCAGATATGCAGCACCCAGTCAACCAGGAAGACTCGTGCTGTATTCCCAGCCTTGAAAAGGAAGTAACCTCCTCCCTTTGTACTGATACACATTTAATCTGGACAGCGGTTCATAGAATTTTTTTTTTGCGCCTGTACATATTTTACATTTGAGGCCCAGGCTGTGGAAAATAATTTGAATAAAATGTGACAGGTCAAATGGGCAATTGAAAGGACAAAAGTAATTTCTATCATAGGGCAAGAGACCCAATGTTTATAATGATCAAGAACAAAAACACAGGGCCAACATAATGTGTAATCAACCCCTAACACTTTGTCATTTAGCCCAGGGCACTTTTAAAGCTCTAAGAGGGTTCGACTGGCATATCTGCAAATTGCCCCCTCTGCTGGGTGAGTGATGGTTGTGTAGTTCACTTGGTAAGACCATGGTCCTGCCAACTCAGGGTTCAATCCCCACAGAGGCCCACTTTATAAATATATACACTCATCACAATAAAAGAGTCAGTTGAATAAAAAACCTCCCTATATTACCAATCGATTCATCTATGACCTCCAGAAGTGTTTAGGATGGAGATCAGGACACAGCCTTCATCCTGTGCTCACAAACATCGGTAGAAATGAAACAATCTCGCCCGTCAAAAAAAGCCTGAGGCAAAGCATGATATGAATAAAATACAGGAGAAACTACTCAAATCAAAAGATACAGTTCATTAAAGGACCAACAAGGTTAGCAGTTGGGGTTACGCTCTGACAGTCCCCTTAAACTTCATACTACCGTCGGTGGCAACCAGTACGAGTAGTATTTTCCTGGACATCAGCAAACCCTGAACCTTCGTTTCTTCTCAACTAAAGTCAGTGTGTGCCTACATCCCTCTGTACCCAAAGCAAAGAGAGAAAATAAAATCAAAACAGAACTACAAGTGGAATAATGTAGGGGTGTCATGAGGTTTTGGGGTGAATACAGGAAATACCAAGAATAGGAAGGAATATCTAAATTTACAAACGTTAATACCTGAGCAAGAAAAAACACCAATTGTAAACCACGTTACAAAAACCCCAGTAGGTCAGAGATCAAGTCATTAAATATAGAAGTATGTTGTTTCATGATGGAAGAGGGTTAGGGTCAACACAGCTTAGTCTGGATTGGACTTGGCTCCTCTTTGGTCAACATGGCACTTTTAGAGTAACTTCCTTTCCTCTTGTCGAAGCCCCGCCTCCACAGTCCCTGGGGGCCTGTAGCATCCATGGCAACATCCATGAGTTGGTCTGGGAACAGCCAGCGGAGGAGGAGAAGGAACAGGAAGTCGAGGACAGCAACAAAGGCAAATATGGAGCCAGCCACATGGCCACAATGAGCTCTCAGTCTGACCAAGCGCCTGTCCAGAGGAAGGACCTCCTGCCCAGCAACACAGTCATACACCTATAGAAACACATCAATACCTTTCAGTTAAAGGCATTCCACATCAATGTGTCACAGTTCAGGAAACATACACTAAGAGATTATATGTTGGTTCAAGGTGTCATTGGCACTTTAAGTGCGTGTAAATGTAATAAAATGTGTGTCAGAGTGATTTGTAATATCTAGTTCACACTGTAATGCATATTACTGCCATACTTGCCATAACTAAATGTTCAACAGTACTACCCAGATTGCTGCTAGTGTACAGTGTAATGTATTTTGTTGCTTTATTTTATTATTATTTTCTGTCTAGCTACATTTTTGGTTGTATACTCTTCTCTGTCGGGTGCCATGTCATAAGAATGTATTTGTGCAGGATGATGCTGTGTTGTTCGGTGCATTTGACAAACAACCCTGGAAAAGTGGTCCAATACAAAATACCCAAACCTGGTGGAACATCTCACAACTAATTAGGTCAATTGGCAACAGGTCAGTAAAAGGACTGGGAATAAAAAGAGCATCCCAGAGAGGATGGGCCTGTCAGAAGGAAAGATGGGGAGGGGTTCACCACTCAGTACAAAACTGAGCAGGCAAACAGTGCAACAATTTAAGAATAGCTTTCCTCAATATGAGTTTGGGGATCTCGTCATGTGGTACACAATATCATTAAAAGATTCAGAGAATCCGGAGAAATCTGTATGCAAGGGACAAGGCCTAAAACCAATACTGGATGGCCGTGACCATCGGGCCCTCAGACATGATACTGTGGTGGAAATCACTGCATGGGCTCAGGAACACCTCCAAAAACCACAGTCTGTAAACACAGTTTACAAGTAGAACTCTACCAAGCAAAGAACCCATATAGAAACAAGATCCAGAACCGCCGCTGCCACCTCCGGGCTCGAGCTCATTTAAGATGGACTGAGGCCAAGTGGAAAACTGCCCTGTGGTCTGAAAAATCTGAATTTGAAATTATTACTAAAACTGAATCTCATTATCATGGCACCTGCCAGTGGGTGGGATATATTAGGCAGGAAGTGAATGTTCTGTCCTCAAAGTTGATGTGTTACAAGCAGGATAAATGGGCAAGTGTAAGGATGAGCGACTTCGACAAGGGCCTAATTGTGATGGCTAGACAACTGGGTCAGAGCATCTCCAAAACTGCAGCCCTTGTGGGGTGTTCCTGGACTGCAGTGGTCAGTAACTATCAAAAGTGGTCCAAGGAAGGAAAGGCGGTGAACCGGTGACAGGGTCATGAGCGGCCAAGGCTCACTGAGGCACGTGGGGAGCGAAGGCGGGCCCGTGTGGTCCGATCCAACAGACAAGCTACTGTAGCTCAAATTGCTGAAAAAGTTCATGCTGGTACTGATAGAAAGGAGTCAGAACACACAGTTCATCACAGTTTGTTGTGTATGGGGCTGTGTAGACACAGACCAGTCAGGGTGCCCATGCTGACCCGTCCACTGCAGAAAGCACCCTACAACGGGCACATGAGCATCAGAACTGGACCACAGAGCAATGGAAGAAGGTTGCCTGGTCTGATGAATCACGTTTCCTTTTACATCATGTGGATGGTCGGGTGCGTGTGCGTCGCTTACCTGGAGAACACATGGCACCAGGATGCACTATGGGAAGAAGGCAAGCTGGCGGAGGCAGTGTGACGCTTTGGGCAGTGTTCTGCTGGGATACATTGGGTCCTGCCACTCATGTGGATGTGGACTAAAAGGATCTGCTGCTAAAGTCTTGGTGTATATGAGCCAACCTCCTCCAGGTGTATTTAACTTCATGGAGAGTTGGGATGTCTGCATTATGATTGGCACTTCTCCATTACCTTGTCATGGGTTAGGGTCAGATACACGGTTCCATCCAGAGCCAACTTAGCTAGCTACCTTAGGAAGCTGAATTGACAAGAGAGCAGACAGGAAGATTCTTCTAGAGTGCACATTGTGTGATGACACAGGTTGGCCAGACAGGGGGAAAAAAAATATTCCTACCCGCAGAAGACCTAGACCAGACTATTTAGAAGTAAAAACAGTGAATTTCACGGACAAGATTTTGCACCCCTGATATGAGCCTACCTTCTCTGTCCTCTCTGCTACGTTCCTCCAGGTGTAGAGGGTGCTGACCCTGGCGTGGATGGAGGCAGGGGTGGCCACGCAGCCTGAACGTTGTCTAGCAATGACATTCTCCAGTCCATCACACAGAGAACGCACAGTGGGCTCACACAGCGTAATCAGGTCCTCTGGCAGAACCTCAGGGATACCTCCAACACGCGTACTCACCACCTACACATAGATGAACACCCCAAAATAAACAACAGCTTGTGTTTTTTCCTAAGCATAACCCCCCAAAAAGTAAACACTGACCCTAACCATAACTTCTAACTCTAACACTGCTAAAAGTTCAAATTAAAACTTTACCCAAACCATCAGAATCAGTGAAATGTCTCCCCCTGTCCAACCCCTGTTTTAATATCAATGCAGGGATTCTGGGTGTCCAGCAGTGTAATAAAACCAGTACAGAGACATATCCATTCATCCTTGTCATAATAATTCCTGTCTGGTGATGACAGACCTGCAGTCCACAACTGGCCCCCTCAACTATGGCCATGCAGAAGGCCTCGGTCAGGGAGGTGTTGAGGAAGATGTGCCCCTTCACCAACACCCCTCGCACATCCTTGTGCTCCAGGGCCCCGAGGAGTCGAACCCTGAGAAAAGCAAATCCACAGAGTTCATCCCAATTCCATGAGGTTCTGTGTTACAAAGACCAATAAAGCAGATTTAACATTTTTTTTTAATAAGAATTAATATATTGACACTGTATATTGACACACACACACACACCTGTCCTGTACGTAGACACACACACACCTGTCCTGGACGTACGTACGCACGCACACACACCTGTCCTGCACGTACGTATGTATGCGCGCACACACACACACACACCTGTCCTGCACGTACGTACGCATACACGCACACACACCTGTCCTGCACGTACGTACGTACGCGTACGCATACACACACACACACACACACACGTCCTGCACGTACGTACGTAGGTACGCACACACACACACACACCTGTCCTGCACGTGCGTACGTACGTACGTACGTACATATGTACGCGCACACACACGCACACACACACACACACACCTGTCCTGCACGTACGTACGTACGCATACACACACACACACACACACACACACACACACACCTGTCCTGCACGTACGTACGTACGTATGTACGCATACACACACACACACACACACACACACCTGTCCTGCACGCATGTACGTACGTACGTATGTACGCATACACACACACACACACACACACACACACACACCTGTCCTGCACGCATGTACGTACGTACGTATGTACGCATACACACACACACACACACACACACACACACACACACCTGTCCTGCACGTACGTACGTATGTACGCATACACACACACACACACACACACACCTGTCCTGCACGTACGTACGTATGTACGCATACACACACACACACACACACACACACACACCTGTCCTGCACGCATGTACGTACGTACGTATGTACGCATACACACACACACACACACACACACACCTGTCCTGCACGCACGTACGTACGTACGCATACACACACACACCTGTCCTGCACGTACGTACGTACGCATACACACACACACACACACACACACACACAAACCTGTCCTGCACGTACGTATGTATGTACGCACACACACACACACACCTGTCCTGCACGTACGTACGTACGTACGTACGTATGTACATACGTACGTACGTATGTACGCACACACACACACACACACCTGTCCTGCACGTACGTACGTACGCATACACACACACACAAACACACCTGTCCTGCACGTACGTACGCATACACACACACACAAACACACACCTGTCCTGCACGTACGCACACACACACACCTGTCCTGCACGTACGTACGTACGCACACACACACACACCTGTCCTACACGTACGTACGTACGCACACACACACACACCTGTCCTACACGTACGTACGTACGCACACACACACACACCTGTCCTGCACGTACGTACGCACACACACACACACACACACACCTGTCCTGCACGTACGTACGCGCACACACACACACCTCTGTCCTGCACGTACGTACGCGCACACACACACACACCTGTCCTGCACGTACGTACGCACACACACACCTGTCCTGCACGTACGTACGTACGTACGTACGCACACACACACACACACACACACACACACCTGTCCTGCACGTACGCACACACACACACACCTGTCCTACACGTACGTACGTACGCACACACACACACCTGTCCTGCACGTACGTACGCACACACACACCTGTCCTGCACGTACGTACGCACACACCTGTCCTGCTCGTACGTACGCACACACCTGTCCTGCACGTACGTACGCACACACCTGTCCTGCACGTACGTACGCACGCACACACACACACACACACCTGTCCTGCACGTACGTACGCACACACACACACACACCTGTCCTGCACGTACGTACGCACACACACACACACCTGTCCTGCACGTACGTACGCACACACCTGTCCTGCACGTACGTACGCACACACCTGTCCTGCACGTACGTACGCACACCTGTCCTGCACGTACGTACGCACACACACACACACACCTGTCCTGCACGTACGTACGCACACACACACACACACCTGTCCTGCACGTACGTACGCACACACACACACACACACACACACACACACCTGTCCTGCACGTACGTACGCGCACACACACACACCTCTGTCCTGCACGTACGTACGCACACACACACACACACACACACACCTGTCCTGCACGTACGTACGCACACACACACCTGTCCTGCACGTACGTACGTACGTACGTACGTACGCACACACACACACACACACACACCTGTCCTGCACGTACGTACGCACACACACACCTGTCCTGCACGTACGTACGCACACACACACACACCTGTCCTGCACGTACGTAAGCACACACACACACACCTGTCCTGCACGTACGTACGCACACACCTGTCCTGCACGTACGTACGCACACACCTGTCCTGCACGTACGTACGCACACACCTGTCCTGCACGTACGTACGCACACACACACACACACACACCTGTCCTGCACGTACGTACGCACACACACACACACACACACACCTGTCCTGCACGTACGTACGCACGCACACACACACCTGTCCTGCACGTACGCACGCACGCACACACACACCTGTCCTGCACGTACGTACGCACACACACACCTGTCCTGCACGTACGTACGCACACACACACCTGTCCTGCACGTACGTACGCACACACACACCTGTCCTGCACGTACGTACGCACACACACACCTGTCCTGCACGTACGTACGCACGCACACACCTGTCCTGCACGTACGTACGCACGCACGCACACACCTGTCCTGCACGTACGTACGCACGCACGCACACACCTGTCCTGCACGTACGTACGCACAAACACACACACCTGTCCTGCACGTACGTACGCACACACACACACCTGTCCTGCACGTACGTACGCACACACACACCTGTCCTGCACGTACGTACGCACACACACACCTGTCCTGCACGTACGTACGCACACACACCTGTCCTGCACGTACGTACGCACGCACACACCTGTCCTGCACGTACGTACGCACGCACACACCTGTCCTGCACGTACGTACGCACGCACACACCTGTCCTGCACGTACGTACGCACGCACACACCTGTCCTGCACGTACGTACGCACGCACACACCTGTCCTGCACGTACGTACGCACGCACACACCTGTCCTGCACGTACGTACGCACGCACACACCTGTCCTGCACGTACGTACGCACGCACACACCTGTCCTGCACGTACGTACGCACACACACACCTGTCCTGCACGTACGTACGCACACACACACACCTGTCCTGCATGTACGTACGCACACACACACCTGTCCTGCACGTACGTACGCACACACACACACACACACCTGTCCTGCACGTACGTACGCACACACACACACACACCTGTCCTGCACGTACGCACACACACACACACACCTGTCCTGCACGTACGCACGCACACACACACCTGTCCTGCACGTACGCACACACACACACACACCTGTCCTGCACGTACGTACACACACACACACACCTGTCCTGCACGTACGTACACACACACACACACACACCTGTCCTGCACGTACGTACACACACACACACACACACCTGTCCTGCACGTACGTACACACACACACACACACACACACACACACACACACACACCTGTCCTGTAGCTGGAATTTCTCTCTCACTTCCTCCAACACAATTCTCTTTGGTCCCTCTCCACCAATCAGGAAATGTAGATCTGGATGCTTAAGGCAGAGTTTTGGGATGATCCCTCCAAGGAGATCTATTCCTAAACAATAGAGGGACAACAGCAGAATCTAGTATCATATACAGGTTTATACTAGACTCCTTATTGTCCATGAGCTACCCGTAAATAAACCCCAATTCCAGAAAATGTTATCTAATTAGGTAATAAACAATTATTAAATGGAATAGCTGCCGGAAAAAAAAATCTGATATATATGATGTCTGTGTGGTCACACCTATCATCATAACCAACCCACATACCTTTGTATATAATCATGTCTGTGTGGTCACACCTATCATCATAACCAACCCACATACCTTCGTATATAATCATGTCTGTGTGGTCACACCTATCATCATAACCAACCCACATACCTTTGTATATAATCCCATGTCTGGGTGGTCACACCTATCATCATAACCAACCCACATACCTTTGTATATAATCCCATGTCTGGGTGGTCACACCTATCATCATAACCAACCCACATACCTTTGCGGTAGACGAGGCGGCTGACCACAACGATTGTGATCCTGTCGCCATGGCGTTGGGAAGGGTCAGGGGTGAAGTCTGTGGGGTCAACAGCATTGGGGATGACAGAAACAATCTGGGGGTCGAGTGCTGCCCTTAGGACTGTGTTCTCCTTGCTGGTGTATGACACACATACAATGTGATTGGTGTCGCACAGAGACACCGTCAGCAGCTTATTGGTCAGCACGGAGCTAACGTCGGCAAAGCCAAACAGGGAGTGGTCTGTGAATACCTGGAAGCAGGCAATGAAATTTACTAATCTAGATCAGATGGACACCTAAAACTAATAACAACATTTACTCATGCATGTCAGATGGACACCTAAACATAATCACAACATTTACTCATGTATGTCAGATGGACACCTAAACACAGGCAAGACACTTTCGTCTCAGCAACACTTAACCCATAAACGTATATCCTTTTAAACCAATTAATTGTTATCCACGTGCTAACAGTACACATTGTGCATGTTCACTCGGCTTTCACAGTCGCTTTGAATGACCAATGTAAACAACTTGACAGGTGAAGGGTCGGAGGTTAACTTAAATAGGTGTGCATGTCATACAACTATTTAAGACTTATATGCATATCCTCATACTGTATGTAAAAATATTTTACAAAATGCATTTTAATTTTTAAAACAGGCCTATACATTTCAATGTTGTATTTCTTTGCTATATGAATACTAACACAAGGAGTGGAATCCTAACTTAATGAAAAATATTAAAATAACAATACCCATCCTTAAGAAACACTGCCCTACACCGCAATTTTTTTATTTATTTTTTACCAAAGAACCAAGTCAAAGGTAGTGAACTATACAGGTGCTGGTCATAAAATTAGAATATCATTAAAAAGTTGATTTATTTCAGTAATTCAAAAAGTGAAACTTTTATAATGTATACATTCATTCCACACAGACTGATATATTTCAAGTGTTTCTTTCTTTTATTTTTGATGATTATAACTGACAACTAATGAAAACCCCAAATTCAGTATCTGTGAAAATTAGAATATTGTGAAAAGGTTCAATATTGAAGACACCTGGTGCCACACTCTAATCAGCTAATTAACCCAAAACACCTGCAAAGGCCTTTAAATGGTCTCTCAGTCTAGTTCTGTAGGCAACACAATCATGGGGAAGACTGCTGACTTGACAGCTGTCCAAAAGACCACCATTGACACTTTGCACAAGGAGGGTAAGACACAAAAGGTCTTAGCTAAAAAGGCTGACTGTTCACAGAGCTCTGTGTCCAAGCACATTAATAGAGAGAAGGGAAGGAAAAAAAAGTGTACAAGCAATAGGGATGACCGCACCCTGGAGAGGATGGTGAAACAAAACCCATTCAAAAATGTGGGGGAGATTCACAAAGAGGGGACTGCAACTGGAGTCAGTGCTTCAAGAACCACCACACACAGACGTATGCAAGACATGGGTTTCAGCTGTCGCATTCCTTGTGTCAAGCCACTCTTGAACAAGACACAGCGTCTGAAGCGTCTCGCCTGGGCTAAAGACAACTCAGCAGCAGTCCAGTCCTTTTTATGTTCTCTGATGAAAGTACATTTTGCATTTCCTTTGGAAATCAAGGTTCCAGAGTCTGGAGGAAGAGAGGAGAGGCACAGAATCCACGTTGCTTGTCCAGTGTAAAGTTTCCACAGTCAGTGATGGTTTGGGGTGCCATGTCATCTGCTGGTGTTGGTCCACTGTGTTTTCTGAGGTCCAAGGTCAACGCAGCCGTCTACCAGGAAGTTTTAGAGCACTTCATGCTTCCTGCTGCTGACCAACTTTAGGGAGATGCAGATTTCATTTTCCAACAGGTTTTGGAATTGCACACAGTGCCAAAGCTACCAGTACCTGGTTTAAGGACCATGGTATCCCTGTTCTTAATTGGCCAGCAAACTCGCCTGAACTTAACCCTATAGAAAATCTATGGGGTATTGTGAAGAGGAAGATGCGATATGCCAGACCCAACAATGCAGATGAGCTGAAGGCCACTATCAGAGCAACCTGGGCTCTCATAACACCTGAGCAGTGCCATAGACTGATCGACTCCATGCCACACAGCATTGCTGCAGTAATTCAGGCAAAAGGAGCCCCAACTAAGTATTGAGTGCTGTACATGCTCATACTTTATGTTCATACTTTTCTGTTGGCCAACATTTCTAAAACATTTTTTTTGTATTGGTCTTAAGTAATATTCCAATTTTCAGAGGTACTGAATTTGGGATTTTCATTAGTTGTCAGTTATAATCATCACAATTAAAAGAAATAAACATTTGAAATATCAGTCTGTGTGTAATGAATTAATATAATATACAAGTTTCACTTTTTGAATGGAATTACTGAAATAAATCAACTTTTTAATGATATTCTAATTTTATGACCAGCACCTGTATAGGGAATAGTGTGCCAACTAAGAGGATTCTTTAGAGCCACAACCCTCTGCAATGAAGGAGAAGAGGAATTAAACTGTAACCCACTGTGTTGAGGCCCATGGTCTTGGCATGGAACAGTGCATCATGGGCCATGGCAGAGAAGGAGCTGTGGGCATGGACCACGGTGATGCGTTCCCTGGTGAACACGCAGCGTAGCAGGGGCAGGCTGTGGAAGCAGGTGGTAGCTGTTGACTGGTTGTACATCACCTGCAGAGGCAGGTAGTAGACCTTCAGTCCGTTGGTCAGGTAACGGATCCCCTTCCTGGTACCGTAGGCATGGGTGGCAATCACCACCTTGTGGCCCTTCTCAATCAGACACTGGGAAAGCTGGTAGATGTGGCTCTCAACCCCTCCCATGTTTGGATAGAAGAAGTCAGACACCATACAGATGTTGTGCTTTGTGGCCGGGTACTGGGGAGCCATGTTCAGACCTTCAGGGCTTCTGTGTTTGGCTGGAGAAGGGAGTGCCACACCCCTCCTTCTCTGGCCCATGGTGTTGGGGGACTGTGGGTGTGTGCGACACTCATACAGCCATTTCAGAGGAAAACAATAATGGTCCTGAGTGAACAATGACATTTTATCCATATTACAATGTCGAGCTAAAACAACAATCTGCTGAGGTCAGCCTTAGAAGCTATCATATATCAAATACTTTGTTAATGAAGCCTAAAGAAAGATATACTGTGAATAAGCAGTTAGTAAACACGTATCTACTCAATTTATGTTAGTAGTGTATTTGAGAAAAATATTATAATCCATCCATGGCAATAGTGGCTTTAAATTAAGCTTAACGTGCTAGCTAGCAAGCATAGACAAACTAATCATGCGGCACATGTAGCAATGTTGCTAACTGAGCTGCTATGTTGCTGTTTCTACCTAGAACATTCAAAGGATTTTGCCTTGGGAGAATAAGACCTTACCTTCGAAACAAAGTAAAACAAAGTAAAACCGTCTTTCTTTATATAGCTACAAATATAATCGTTTGACTCAGCTACTGTTGAAACACAATCTGTCAATTCAAAACAGCCGAACCACTTCCTGGTCCGCGTCATCATGTCTTCTTCTTCTTGTGAACTAAAATCTAGGGTCGTTGGTGCCTCCTGCTGTTGTCAGGAATATCCTCGCAGCATGTTGTGTGCATTGCTTGTATTACCCAACCTAACTTCTACTTCTTGGGGGTTTTACGACTGCTGCAATCCAACGTTATTCGTGGATTACTTAAGTGTGATTACACCAGTTCACAAGTCTTTACTTAACATTCCAATCCTCATCCATTTGCATGCCGTGGAAAAGTGAAGATGTGAAATTACACTAAGTAACAGGGCTCAATATATATATTTTTTCGTGTACAGTGCTGCTTGATAGTATGTGAAACCTAATGGGAAGTTCATTATTCTTGTACAAAATATTAAAATAAACTCCTTATCTAAACCCCAAGTCATAATAAAGACATTCCAAATTACTGACCTAAATAAAACTCTAAGATATATTTTCATTGTTTATTCAAAATGTGGTTTATTTAACAAAAACTCAGGTTTGAGGTGTGTCTGGCATGTTCTGCCACAACATCTTGATTGGATTAAGGTCAGGACTTTGACTTGGCCAATCAAAAACACAAATCATCTTTCTCCTGAGTCTTTCTTTGGTACATTTGCTTGATTCCTTTGGTCATTGTCTTGTTTGAAGACCTATTTTCAGCCTAGCTCCTTTACTGATGGACAGACTTTCTCCTTTGGAATCTGTGGTATTTTAGAATGCATGGTTCCCTATATGATGTGCAGTCAACCAGGTCCAGTATAGGAAAAGCAGCCCCAGATCAGGAAATTCCCACCACCATCCTTGACTCTTGCGATAAGGTTACTTTTGTTATGGGCTGTGTTTGGTTATTCTGGTAGTAGGCAGTGTTTGGTTATTCTAGTTGTAGGCAGTGTTTGGTTATTTTGGTTGTAGGCAGTGTTGGATTTTTGCAAACATAGCGGTTTAGGTTGTGACCGAAGAGGTCATCCTCCTGCAGAATTCATGTACTTTCAAGCAGCACTGTACTCTCATTAATTTACATGCATCTTATGTGGCTCGGGTTGTAAATGTAATAAATATAGTCTGGTCATATGCTGCATGAACATTTATTTGAAGTTCCTCCCACATGACTGTTCTATACGGGTTGTGAGTTTCTAAATAAAATGAGATACAGATGTGACTTTTACTGTAGCTAGTAACTCTTCCAGTATACTGTACTGTAATTTGATGTATTTCTTTTAATTTTTTGTGAATCTGGGCTATATGCAATAGATAAAAGCTACATAATACATCAAATGTTTTGTTATCCGGAAATACTTAATGTTTATGTTGCAGGTGTCAACCTGCAGAGGGCACAATGCTCCACACTTGTCTTTTATAAGATCTGGAAAACCATTAACCTTTTTTGAACATTAAACCCTGTCATGTGTCCCATCCTTAATTGTACATTCATTTAAAAAAAATATATTGATTCAAAACAGGAAAACGTTTTACTTTTAGTTAGAAGTATATATATTTTCTGTAGTGTGTAAGTTTGTTTTCAATAAAACCTTTTTTATACATTTAACAGAAGCCCAAAAAAATTTATTTTGTTTTTCATTTCTTTTGTAGGTACATTTAAACGTTTTAGAAATATATATTTTTCCTTACACTCTGAGTAGTTTGTGGCATGCACCTTTCAGCAGTTTGTGGTCAGCCATTAAACTACAGAACTATTAAAGGGGGCAAGAGCACGAGGGGTCTGCATCTGGACATGGCAATCCTCAAAATCCACTTAGTGGATGATTTTCTGACACATTATTTTATTGTGGTGCTGCATAGGCAAGTGTTTCTGTTCGTGGTACAGTAACTGAAAAGGGTTGGGACCACTGGATAGGGAATATACTGTGGGACCACTGGATAGTGTATATACTTTGGGACCACTGGATAGGGTATATACTTTGGGACCACTGGATAGGGTATATACTTTGGGACCACTGGATAGGGTATATACTTTGGGACCACTGGATAGGGTATATACTTTGCTTTGATTACAGGCCAGACAGCAAGTGATGATTACCGTTTTTAAATGTGTGTGTTTGATTGAATAAGTTGGACTTTGACACATGAAATGTTGTGCTTTGCATTTGAGTCCTGTGCCTGTTAAATGATTAATCTCTTGGCGTGATGAGGAAGTGGAGGAGATTCAGTGTTTTGATGCCTGTTGCCTCCATAGTGAAATCCTGTCAATATTTCTGTTTTTTTGTCAAAGAACACCCACCTATGCATGTATAGCTGGATTATATATAATATGGAGAAAGTGCATTTGTCCCCAAAATATCACTAAGTAAAAACAAATATTGACATTGGATGGGAAGCAGTGTTGAAATTGTGGTGAGAAATATGATCCAAAGTTGTTGCAGAGTCTTGTCAGGGTGAAGAAGCGGTGAGGTTGCTGATCCCACACCAGCAGATATTTTATGGAATAGTGTTATTTATTCAAATATATTAGTTAAATACCTATTTGTCATTGGCACTTGATGAGAAGATAATTGACTAAATAGATCCAGAAAAGACAATAACTATTTTTGGTGGACAAAAAAGAGACAACATGAAATTATCTTTGTGAAGAAAATCTTGTATAAGTACCATAATAGAATGGGAGGATTTTGTGAAGAGCGCTTCTCAGTGTTTTTTTGTCCAATCAAAAGCATGAATGAGCATTATCAAAATAGTTTTCTTCTCATCCCAATGTTGCAATGCTATAATTGGCGAAATGTCATGGCCAGGTCATTCCAACGATAACTCTCAGACTGTTCTCTGTTCTGCTGGAAAAGGATTGACTGGGTTCTCTATGGCTACTCTCCCTGTACAAATTACAGCTAGAAGAATACTACAAACAACAAAAGCAATTTGAAAGGGCATCATCTCAATACACACCGATCAGCAATAACTTTACGACCACCTGCTTAATATTGTATATGTTCCCCTTTTGCCGCCAAAACAGCCCTGACCCATTGAGGCATGGACTCTACTAGACCTCTGAAGGTGTGCTGTGGTATCTGGCACCAAGACGTTAGCAGCAGATCCATTAAGTCCTGTAAGTTTCAAGGTGGGGCCTCTATATATCGGACTTGTTTGTCCAGCACATCCCACAGATGCAATCCCACAAACAAGTTGCAATCAACGGCTATAACATAGTAGTTCAGCAACATTTTCGATAAAATGTTGTGTCGTGTAGGTCTGTAAATGGTTATAAACAACATTTTGGGAGAGCCCTTCAATGTAGAACAGATGGAACATTACCATGTGTGTTCTCTTTGCACTGGAATGTATCTTTGAATAGGGCAGCCACTCCTCTTCCTTTCCTACCATTTCGACACATATTCATATAATCAAATTCTTCGAGTGCTGTCTCATTGAGATCAGTATCACTACATTCTTCTGTTAGCCACGTTTCAGTGAGATGCATAAAATTTAAGTTGTAGGATATTATAATGTAATTTACCAAGAATGATTTGTTGGCTGATATTAAGTAAAACCAGCTTAATAGTTACTTGCGGTAGAAAGTAAGGCGTTAAATTAGTCCTTTGATTCTGTATTCACGTATTGGTCACTTTTAATGGGTTATCGTATTATTACATAGTCAGGTATTACATAATCAGTGTCAGTCACCAGCAAATAACATTATCAATCATTAGTCATTATACAGCAAGAGCGACCAAACCCATTATCTCAAGTAATCTGATACCATAATGACAAATAATATTACCATTTAGTTCTTTAATCTCAGCCTTCCCATGCACAAATTGCTTGTCAACGATACATATTGATTTGAAATGAATGGGAGCTGGGTGAGTGGCTTTGGTAGGTGTATCAGGAACTTTAGCAGGTAGAGCTGGTGCTGTCAACTTTGCATCCTTTCGTTGCCTCTTCTGGAGAAAATAAACGCTACGTAAAACTATTTTGCACTGAGGGAAATTGTCAGGGTTGGTGTACTGGTGGAGAGGAAGGAACCAGGCGCAGGCAGAGTGGCAGTCGATGTTTGTGAAATGTAATGAAAATAACTTGAATCACTTGAACACACTAAACGAAACAAAAGGGTACTAACCAAACCAAAACTAAACGAAACGAAACACTCACCACGTACATGACCGCAAACGGAGTCATGGAACCATAACAGTCAAATGAGCGGAACAGATGAGCAACATTTAAACACATACAAATGACCGAATTGGGACCTGGTGTGAGTGATAATGGAAGACGAGACACATGAAAAGTCTGGGATGTGTTCATGGATGAAAAGAAAACCGGGAAAAGTGGGAGAGGATGGGGCTGTCCGTCACCTCACCGTCAAAGAAATTGAGTAACACATTATTTGTTTAACAAATTAACTAGAAAAGGATTACTTAAATATCTAATGCGTTATGTTACTCATTACTGTTAAAAATAGTCTGATTTCTGTAATACATTACTTTGTACACTGAACAATATTTATGAGAAATAGGACTTCATTGTTCATTGAGAAAGTCTTAAATCTTTGAGTTCAGCTCATGATAAATGGGGGCAAAAACAAGTGTTGCATTTATAATTTTGTTCAGTGTATATTTATACACCTGGAAACATTTGCCTTGATTTCACAGTCATTATACTTGACATGTAAAATGAATTAGACAAAAAAATGTATTATTAAAAAATATATACAATTATATTCCTGTACAGTTGTCTAGGTACAGGGGGTGGGTCAAATTTGACATGATATGATAAAAAAAGATAAAAATGTGACTAAAACCTTCAGATATGTTAGTCAAAATGACTAAGACTAGATTTCATTTTAAAAAGTGGTTCAGAAATTAACACTGTTGGAAGCAAGAAAGAGTGTAGAGAGGGCAAGGGAAATTGAAGGTTGTGGAGACACCACAACTTGTTAATATGACTAAATCTACAGAACAGGATGCTCTGTGTTAAAAGGTGTAGTGCTCATTACAACTGTCATTAATTGTATGGTGAAACCTTCTGTGTTGCAAGGTACATTACCCTAATGGTTCCTGTATAAGGTACTTTGAGGAGCTTCTGCTATGAGGCCCCTTTATCTCTGGGAGTGACATATCCAATATACAGTATCTCACAAAAGTGAGTACACCCATCACATTTTTGTAAATATTTGATTATATCTGTTCATGTGACAACACTTGAGAAATGACACTTTGCTACAATGTACAGTAGTGAGTGTACAGCTTGTATAACAGTGTACATTTGCTGTCCCCTCAAAATAACACAACACACAGCCGTTAATGTCTAAACCGCTAGCAACAAAAGTGAGTACACCCCTAAGTGAATATTTCCAAATTGGGCCGAAAATGTCAATATATTGTTTTCCAGCACTGCCTTAACCCTCTTGGGCATGGAGTTCACCAGAGCTTCACATGTTGCCACTGGCACTCCACCTTCTGTTTGAGGATGCCCCACAGATGCTCAATAGGGTTTAGGTCTGGAGACATGCTTGGCCAGTCCATCACCTTTACCCTCTGCTTCTTTAGCAAGGCAGTGGTCATCTTGGATGTTTTGTTTTTTTATTATACCTTTATTTTTACAGGCAAGTCATTAAGAACACGTTCTTATTTACAATGGCGGCCTGACAAGTGGAATAACCACTTAGAGGAAAAGGGGAAGTAGAGTTAAAATGACAACAAACATTATAGATACTTACAAGTTAGCAATTACATAAATACAATTGCAAACTCAACACAGTAGACAACAGACCACTTTAACCAGGTATGTGTATATAGAATTGATAAATAGCTCTACATAGAACTATTTGCTCCAAAAAAAAATAAAAAAAAAATAAAAAAAAACTTCTCATTCCTTCTCCCTATCTATTTGTGTATTATTATAGATTTTTTCTTTTTCTTTTCCCTTTCCTTCCCAATCCCTTTTTTTTTAATTTTATTTATTTTTTATCTCCTTTCCTTCCTTCTTTTCCCCCTTTCTCTTCTTTCCCCTTTCCTTTCTCCTTCCCCCCTTTTTTTCCCTCTTTTCCCTTCCTTCATCTTTCTTTTTCCTTTCCCCTTCCCTTTTTCCTTCCTATCCTTTCCTTTTCCTATTTTTATTTATGACTATGAAGAGAAGCAGCTGCATGTGTCCGTGTACAAGTGTGATATAACAGCTTTAAATGATGAGGTTGAAATTAGCTTATCAATTTTGAGAATTTTTTGGAGCGAATTCCAGTCCCGAGCGGCAGCAGATTGAAATGATATTAGACCAATAGCTGTTTTGGTTTTTGGAATTATTAATTGAAGATAAAGTGAAGACCGGGTATCATAAGTGGCAGGCTTAGGCTGCAGCAGGTGACCTAAGTAAGGTGGTGAGTGACCAAGAAGGGTCTTGTAAATGAACGTGAACCAGTGAATTGTACGACGATTGTGAAGGGAGGACCAGTTGACAGATGTGTAGAGAGCGCAGTGGTGTGTATTGTAAGGCGCATTTGTGGCAAACCTGATAGCAGAATGGTAAAGAGAGTCAAGTTTTGACAAGGTGGACTTGCAGGCAACCCTGTAAATGGTATCTCCGTAGTCTAAAATGGGTAGGATGGTCATTTGAATAAGAGTAAGTTTGGCAGAAGTGGTGAATGAAGAGCGGTTTCTGTAAAGAAAACCAAGCTTGGCTTTAACCTTAGATTGCAGCTTAGATATGTGGGTAGAATAAGTAAGAGAGGTGTCCAACCAGATGCCCAGGTATTTATATGCAGTGACTTGTTCTAGAATAGCCCCATTACAGGTGGTGATGTTAAGTGCAGGAGGAGGCGTAGTACCCTTTCGGTAAAACCACATGATTTTTGTTTTAGAGGTATTGAGACTGAGATTGAGTTGTGTAAAGGATTGTTGAACTTGTGTTCGTTGTCATGGTCATGAGGGAGTATGAGAGCGATGACACCAAATTTAACACACCTGCTCCCCATTCACACCTGAGACCTTGTAACACTAACAAGTCACATGACACCGGGGAGGAAAAATAGCTATTTGGGCCCAATTTGGACATTTTCACTTAGGGGTGTACTCACGTTTGTTGCCAGCGGTTTAGACATTAATGGCTGTGTGTTGTGTTATTTTGAGGGGACAGCAAATTTACACTGTTATACAAGCTGTACACTCACTACTTTACATTGTACCAAGGTGTCATTTCTTCAGTGTTGTCACATGAACAGATATAATCAAATATTTACAAAAATGTGAGGGGTGTACTCACTTTTGTGAGATACTGTAAGTGGAAATAATGCATGCATCATAATCCCTTGACAATGTGGAATCTGAGCATTAACAATTACAATGTGAATGTACATTTCATTGTAGGTGAATGTGCCTAAATAATGAGAACAACAGAAACTTCTCTGTTTAGATTATCTCTCTTTAGGTTGTGCTCCAATGACCACAGGAATGTTTACATTGACCATTTGGCATGGGGGTTACGGTCTTGGAAATCTGATCTTTGCTAGGTAGACACACCCTTCAATGTAAATATCAGCTTGTAACCAACATTACAGTGAGAAGAGATTGAGTGAGATGAGATTGAGGTTGTGTAAGGAAGACCAGGTCTGTAACCTCATGAACAAGACTTTCTAATGCTGCAATAAATAATATACTTTCTCTCTCCCTTGACAAACGGGTTGGCAATAATTATTACAACCACTATACGAAACGGCTGATTTCTAACAACAACTATTCTTTCACATTATTTTATTGTGGTGGTGAATAGGCTATATAGTTAGATTACAGGCCAAACAAGTTCGGACTAGTTTATAAAATGCTAATCCTAACCCTTTATTTAATAAGGTGGATTTTGACACATGAAGTTTTGTGATTTGCATTTTGGAGTCTTGTGCCTGTTAAATGAGTCATCTCTAGGGGTGATGAGGAAGTGAAGGTTGAAGCCCAATGTTTTGGTGCCTGTTGCCTGTTAGGGTTAGGGAAAGCCAAAGAGCTTTGTTTATTAGGAAAGACCAAACGGCTCTGCATTCTCACCGGTGCAAATACCGGCACATACAAGTCACAGACGATTATATAAACTGTTTATTTACTTTACACATGTCATTACAAATCAAATCCTTAATACACAGAAGGTGAGGCAATCTTCCAAGGACAAGCTAGAACATCCCTGAAAAAGCCTGGCGCCCCTATTACTTGTCTTTAGTTGGTGCATAGATTTCATGTCATATGAATTTCCTAACATAAGAAGATCAATATCAAGTTTAGAAAATGGAGTAAGAGGATGTTTTTAAAAACTGAAAAGGTTTGGTCATGGTGCAAATGAGTGCAGAAGGGATGTGTATCCTGGTTGGAGTGGATGTGGTCAGTTTTGCAGTTGCAGTCTGGTATGATGATTCCAATCTGATGCAGTGTCTTGTCAGGGAGATGGAAGGTGATCTGACAGCAGGTGCAAGAAAGAATAAGAGGATACACATAAAAACAGATGTTATAGTGGCAATGCAGGAAATGTATTTTGGAACATTTGGAAGATGTGCAAGAGTTTCCAAGGCTGTGTAGGGCATGTAGAATAGATTTTTGGTTAAAAAGAATGTAGTTGAAAACTATAGATTTTTGACTCGAATCCAAACAATATTTTGTTTATTGGGGATATGTTTACTCACCTCCTGTACAGTACGTGATGGCATTCACATTTAAAATTTGCATCATGATACCTGAGATCAAGAATACGTGAAGTGCCTTTGTCTATTAGCTCCAGGTTGTAAATATTTGTCACGTTGAGTAAATACTTTTTTGTCACATTCAAAGTATTTTTTCAGTGACATGCAAGCCCCATAGTCTTGATGCATATGCCACTAACAGTGTCTTGAATTGTGGGAAGCTGTCAAAGGTGTGTCAAGGTGCGTGAAATAAGGGAGCCAAACGCAGGGAGGTAGTTACTCTTCTTTCTATTTAGAATATAGGCACGCGTAAAACAAACAAGCGTGCAACTGCTACGCAATACAAACACCAAACATAGAACAATACCACACAAAGACAGCCAGAAACACAGGAACTTATATAAGCGATCTAATGAGGGAATGGACACCAGGTGTGTGCAATAACAAGACAGGACAGTGCCGTGGGAGGAGGAGCGGCGTGGCTAGAAGGCCGGCGATGACGCGCGCCGAACACCACGTTGGGAGGGGTGATGCGCGTCCTCCATGCGCGTCCTCGTTACAGTACCCCCCCCTCGACGCGCGGCTCCGGCAGCGCGCCCCCGCCAGCCCCGGGGCCGACCCGGAGGACGCCGTGCAGGACGATCAGGGCGCCGACGATGGAAGTCGGCGAGGAGCTCCGGATCAAGAACATCCACCGCCGGCACCCAGCAACGCTCCTCCGGGCCGTACCCCTCCCATTCCACCAGGTACTGCAGGCCCCCCCCCCGGCGCCTCGAGTCGAGGATGGAACGGACCGAATACGCCGGGCCCCCCTCAATGTCCAGAGGGGGCGGAGGGACCTCCCGCACCTCAGACTGCTGGAGGGGACCAGCCACCACCGGCCTGAGGAGAGACACATGGAACGAGGCATTAATCCTGTAATCAGGGGGTAGTTGTAACTTATAGGTTACCTCGTTCACTCTCCTCAGGACTTTGAACGGCCCCACAAACCGCGGGCCCAGCTTCCGGCAGGGCAGGCGGAGAGGGAGGTTCCGGGTCGAGAGCCAGACCCGGTCGCCCACTGTGTAGACCGGGGCGTCGCTACGCCGGCGGTCGGCAGCGGACTTCTGGCGAGCCCCGGCGCGCCGGATGTGCTGATGAGCTACTGACCAGGTGTCCTCGGCGCGCCGGAACCAGTCGTCCACCGCCGGAGCCCCGGTCTCGGGCTGGCTCTGCCAGGGTGCCAAGACCGGCTGGTACCCTAGGACGCACTGGAAAGGGGTCAAGGAAGTGGAGGAGTGGCGGAGCGAATTCTGGGCATACTCTGCCCAGGGCAGGAACTCCGACCACTCCCCCGGCCGGTCCTGGCAATAGGACCGCAGGAACCTCCCCAGGTCTTGGTTCACACGCTCCACCTGCCCATTAGCTTCGGGGTGGAACCCGGAGGTGAGGCTGACCGAGACCCCCAACCGGCCCATAAAGGCCTTCCAAACCCGAGACGTGAACTGAGGGCCCCGGTCAGAAACAATGTCCTCCGGCACCCCGTAGTGCCGGAAGACATGGGCGAAAAGAGCCTCCGCGGTCTGCAGGGCCGTCGGGAGACCGGGAAGAGGAAGGAACCGGCAGGCCTTTGAAAACCGGTCCACAACAACCAGGATCGTGGTGTTGCCTAGTGAGGGGGGAAGATCGGTCAGAAAATCAATGGACAGGTGAGACCATGGTCGTTGTGGAACGGGCAAAGGATGTAACTTACCTGCCGGAAGGTGTCTAGGTGCCTTGCACTGAGCGCACACCGAACAGGAGGACACGTACACTCTCACATCCTTAGCCAGACCAGGCCACCAGTACTTATCGGTAAGGCAGCGCACAGTACGGTCTATGCCCGGGTGACCCGTGGAAGGGGACGTGTGGGCCCAGTAGATGAGACGGTCACGAACATCCAGCGGGACGTACTGACGATCCAGGTTTCGGTGGTCAGTCCAGACTACAAACGGGTGTTTCGCTCCTTCGAGCCAATGTCTCCAAACAGTCAAGGCGCTAAACACAGCCAACAGCTCCCTATCACCGACGCCATAGTTGCGTTCTGCCTCGCTGAGCTTCCGCGAGTAAAAAGCGCAGGGGCGACGCTTAGGAGGGGTACCTGATAGTTGGGATAACACAGCACCTATCCCTACCTCAGATGCATCCACCTCCACTATGAACAGCAGTGACGGGTCGGGGTGAGCCAAAACCGGGGCAGAGGTGAACATTCTCTTAAGGGTGCGAAATGCCTCGTCTGCCTCAGCCGTCCAGGTGATCTGGCTCGGCCCACCCTTCAATAAGGAAGTGATAGGAGCTGCTACCTTGCCGAAGCCCCGTATAAACCTCCGGTAGAAATTGGCAAACCCAATGAACCGCTGTACCGCCTTAACCGTGGTAGGAACGGGCCAATTACGCACGGCTGACACGCGATCAACTTCCATTTCCACCCCATCGGCGGTAATTCGAAACCCGAGGAAGGAGACGGCTCGCGGGAAGAATGTGCACTTCTCTGCTTTAGCGTACAGGCCATGCTCCAACAGTCGCCTCAGCACCCTGCGAACGAGAGACACATGCTCAGCACGCGTAGCGGAATACACGAGGATGTCGTCGATGTAAACCACAACTCCGCGCCCCAGCATGTCCCTAAACACATCGTTCACAAAGGACTGAAACACTGCCGGGGCATTCATCAACCCATACGGCATCACCAGGTATTCGTAGTGCCCCGTGGTGGTGCTGAAGGCCGTCAACCACTCGTCTCCCTCTCAGATTCTCACCAAGTTATACGCGCTCCTGAGGTCCAGTTTCGTGAAGAAGCGCGCCCCATGCATTGACTCGATGTACTGGGAAATAAGGGGGATGGGATATGAATAACGGACCGTCAGTTTATTCAGCGCCCTGTAGTCAATGCATGGACGCAAACCCCCATCCTTCTTCTTCACGAAAAAGAAACTCGAGGAGGCGGGCGAGGTGGAACGGCGGATCTGCCCCTGCCGCAGGGACTCGGCCACGTAGGTCTCCATCGCTGCCGTCTCAGCCTGCGACAGGGGATACACATGACAATAAGGAGGCACAGCGTCCCCCTTGAGATTTATAGCACAATCCCCGGGCCGATGTGGTGGCAAACGACTTGCCATGGCCTTAGAAAAAACCAGCGCTAAATCGGCATATTCCGGGGGAATGCGCACTGCGGAGACACTGTCTGGACTTTCCACCGAGGTCGCACCTACGGAAACACCTAGACACCTCTCCTGACACCCCTGAGACCACCCTGTCAATACTCTCTGCGACCAGGAAATAGTCGGGTTGTGTCCCGACAACCAGGGAAGACCCAGCACCACAGGGAAAGCAGGTGAGTGGATAACGTGGAATTCAATTTGTTCAGTATGGGTGTGCTGTACGATCATCGTGATGGGCACCGTGACGTGCTCAACGAGACCAGTGCCTAGTGGTTTGCTGTCTAAGCCCGTAATGGACCTAGGTTGAGACAATGGCACCAGCGGAATGCGCAGTCTCTGTGCGTAACCGCTGTCCATAAAATTCCCAGCTGCGCCTGAGTCTACGAGCGCCTTACACTGGGAGTTAGTAGGAAAATCAGGGAAGGCCACCAAAAGTGTCATGTGCTTCGCAGAGAGCCCTGACAGTGTGTGTGGTCTACTCACCTGACTCGGTGTAGGGGTGTCAGGCTTCCTCCGCTCGACCCTTTCACGCTGGAAACAGTGGGAGGCAGAGTGTCCCTTCCTCCCACAAAAGGAACACTCCCTAGACCGCACCGTCTCCCTACGTGCGGCGCCTCCCACTTCCATGGGTTCAGGTCCGGCGACGGGGTGTACCGGAGGGGGCTGATCATTCCCGGTGCGTCCGCGGGTGGCTAGCAGATTGTCCAGCCGGATCGCCATGTCGACGAGCTGGTCGAACGTCAACATGGCGTCCCGGCATGCCAGCTCCCTACGGACGTCAGACCGTAAGTGGCACCGGAAATGATCTATAAGTGCCCTGTCGTTCCAGCCCGACCCCGCCGCCAGGGTCCTGAACTCCAGGGCGAAGGCCTGCACGCTCCTTGTCCCCTGCCTCAGGTGCACGAGACGCTCGCCGACCTCCCTGCCGTCGGGCGGATGATCGAACACGGCCCGGAAGAGGCCGACAAACGCCCCGTAATGGGCCAACTCCGGCCCGTTAGTGGACCAAACGGAGTTGGCCCAGTCCAACGCCTTGCCCCTCAGGCAGGAGACAAGGGCCGAGACCTTCTCCCTATCCCCCGGGTGAGGGCTGATGGAGGCGAAGTAGAGCTCCAACTGGAGCAAAAACCCAGAGCACTGGGCAGCATCCCCGCCGAATCCCTGGGGAAGGCTCAGTTGTATGGTCCTCCTCGGCGACGGTGGAGACGATGGCAGGGGCACTCCAGCTGGGTTGTGTGTCGGGGGTTGCTGCTCAGATGGCAGCCTCGCCTCCAACCGCCGCATAGCTTGGACCATCTCTGTCACGGCCTCCCCCAGGGACGCGATCATGCTCCCATGCTGATGGATAAGGTCGCTCCCCGCTGACTCCATGCTCAGGTGTGGTATTCTGTCAAAGGTGTGTCAAGGTGCGTGAAATAAGGGAGCCAAACGCAGGGAGGTAGTTACTCTTCTTTCTATTTAGAATATAGGCACGCGTAAAACAAACAAGCGTGCAACTGCTACGCAATACAAACACCAAACATAGAACAATACCACACAAAGACAGCCAGAAACACAGGAACTTATATAAGCGATCTAATGAGGGAATGGACACCAGGTGTGTGCAATAACAAGACAGGACAGTGCCGTGGGAGGAGGAGCGGCGTGGCTAGAAGGCCGGCGATGACGCGCGCCGAACACCACGTTGGGAGGGGTGATGCACGTCCTCCATGCGCGTCCTCGTTACAGAAGCTGAACAGCAAGTGGTTTTAACTAGGATATAAAAGTTGTTTGTTTGCAAAGCAGTTCATCCCATATCTCCTATTCCCAAAAGTAATCAAGTTGTATATTCCTAGGATATGAAGCCTCTCATATTTTACTTGATATGTCACCTTCTTGGGAAAAAAATATGCATTTGTAAAATTTAAATACATCTCTCTCTGTCATATCATACATTTAAATATATTGTATGTGATTAGGGAAAACGTTGAGGGCGATAAACAACAAAACAAGTGTCCGTGAGAGAGGGCATTGGATCACACTAGCTGGACAAGCCTTCCATACCAGGACGTGACAATTATACACCAATGACAAATAATCAACAGACATATGTGAAGGGTGAGACTGACTTCCTAAACAAAACTGTTAATTAGGGTTGAACCAAAACTGTATATATGTATGTTAACATGTATACACAGGGCCCAGCTGTAAAAGAGACCTTGGTCTCAAGTTGTGTTCCTGGTTAAAATTAAGTTATAGTATTAATAATAATAATAATAATACAATTGTGTTTCCAAACATGTTTGATGTTGCAGGCCGAATATCCGCTAAACCTGGGGCGTCTAAGGGAATAACACCTGTTTTTAAAGCATTGTATTTTGTCTTCTGCTATCTGTGATCCTTTTGTTTTGTCTGTTCTCTGTGTTTTTATTTCTGTTTTAAATTTTTGAACCTGAACTGTATGTGTAAACATGTATACGTAGGGCCCAGCTATAAAAGAGACTTTGGTCTCAGTCTGGTCATTATAATAAAAGGTAAAAAACTTTTATTTTGGAAGATAATGTGGGATATTCACTAGATTTTTTGGTTTTCAAAACCCCAGTCAGGATTATAGAGGCCCAGTCAGTGTGACGATAGCGATAGAGAGATTGTGTTCACCACTCTTCAGCATACATGTGCATGCTTGTAAGAAACAACCGTAGGAATGTCTCAACCAACTTCAGAAGCTATTACTTGGGTGAAGAGCAGGTCACACAAAGTTTGTTACAGGTGATGTTAATAAATTGCAAAAACATTTGCATACACCACTACTGGCTATTTGATAAGGGACACAGGGATTACATTTTTTTTTGTTTATTTTATTTATTGAGAATAGTCTTCCCTAGTTTCTTAAAATAGAGCTATCTGTATCATATTTAATAATTAATTTAGTACAATCACCTTTGGCTGAGTGGTCCAAATAAAGATATCATATACCATTTTTCATGTGATTGTCAAAATCATGTTGAAAGGGGTGTTACGTGCCATTCAGATCCAAAACGCCCATCTCTGTTATGTGCCAGTCAGATAAAAAACGCCCCTCTCTTTTACATGCCAGTCAGATCCAAAACGCCCATCTATGTTATGTGCAAGTCAGGTCCATTGCCCCTCTCTGTTATGTGCCAGTCAGATGCCAGTGAGATCCAGGGTTAGGATTAGGGGTATTTATATTACTGGGTTAGGGGTATTTTTATTACTGGGTTAGGGTTATGTATATTACTGCTATATCTATAATGTTCAATAATACCACCCAGATTGCTGCTAGTTTACAGTGTTATGTATATTATTGCTTTATTTTTTCTGTCTAGCTATATTTTTCTCCTTAACTCTCACTACGTAGTTGTCGGGTGCCATGCCATGTTTGATGTTGTGTGCACATGATAAATATACCTTGAAACTGAAACTTGAAACTTGAAATCAGTAAAGAGACATTTAGCAGCTGGATCTTCTTAAACACTTACACTAGCCCACGTACAGTCATGGCCAAATGTTTTGAGAATGACACAAATATACATTTTCTGCTGTTTCGGTGTCTTTAGAAATTTTTGTCAGATGTTACTATGGTATACTGAAGTATAATTGCAAGCATTTTATAAGTGTCAAAAGCTTTTATTAACAATTACATTAAGTTTATGCAAAGAGTGAATATTTGCAGTGTTGACCCTTCTTTTTCAAGACCTCTGCAATCTGCCCTGGCATGCTGTCAATTAACTTCTGGGCCACATCCTGCAGCCCATTCTTGCATAATCAATGCTTGGAGTTTGTCAGAATTTGTGGGTTTTTGTTTGTCCACCCACCCCTTGAGGATTGTAAATAAAAATGTACTCTCAAACACATCACTGGTTTTCATTCTTTTGAAGTTTTACTAACCAGGCTGATAAATCGTTTTACATAGCTACTATTTACAGGCCCCCTGGACCATACACAATGTTCCTCAATGAGCTTCCAGAATTCTTGTCTAACCTTGTAGTCATGGCAGATAGTATTCACATTTTTGGCGATTTCAATATTCATATGGAAAAGTCCAATGATCCTCTTCAAAAAGCCTTTGAAGCCATAATTGACTCAGTGGGTTTTATCCAACATGTCTCAAGTCCAACGCACTGCCACAACCACACCTTAGATTTAGTCCTGTCACGAGAAATATATATTGTACTTCTAATAATTTCCCACCCAAAGCCTGTATTATCGGATCACTGTCTTATTACATTTACCATTAAAACAAGAAATCCACTTGCTCAGCAAACAATGAGTTTCAAAAGCTGTACTATAAATTCTCGGACTAAAAATAGATTCCTTGATATTCTTTCAAGCTCGCTCATCAATGACAGAGTAAATAAATCCGCAAACGATCAAATCGAGGATCTAAACTCAACACTGCAAAATACTTTAGACACAGTTGCACCACTTAAAAAAAAGAAATACGCAACAAGAAACTTGCTCCCTGGTACACAGACAATACTAGAGCATTCAAGCAAGCCTCCAGAAAATTTGAGCAAAAGTGGTGTTCCACCAAGTTGGAAGTATTCAGACTAGCCTGGATAGACAGTACACTACAATACCGAAAACCATTCACATTTCCTCGTTCAGCTTATTTCTCCAACCTGATTGAGGCGAATAAAAACAATCCAAAATTTCTCTCTGATGCAGTTGCAAAGATAACAAAAAAGCAACACTCAAGAAGTAAAGTGGGTCTTCACTTTAGCTGTAATTAATAAATACTTTGATGAAAAGATCATCACCATTAGAAAACAAATAACTGACTCCTCCTTAAATAGTTATAGTCCCCAAAATCTCAGTTGTCCTGAGAATGTCATGAACCTCCCTGACCAGGTGTCAATGGGGCATTTTTTGATACCGTATTGCTCGACACATTTACTAAATTTGAAATAAGTTCTAAACCCACAAATTGTCAGCTAGACCCAATTCCAACAAAATTACTTAAGGAGCTATTTCCTGTGCTAGGTCTGCCAATGGTGAACATAATACATTTCTCCCTTTCCTCCAGATGTGTACCAAACTCACAAAAAATTATGAAAATTAAGCCTCTTTTAAAAAAAAATACTAATCTGGATCCCGACACAGTGGGAAGAACAAGTATTTGACACACTGCCGATTTTGCAGGTTTTCCCACTTACAAAGCATTTAAAAGTCTGTAATTCTATCATAGGTACTCTTCAACTGTGAGTGACGGAATCTAAAACAAAAGTCCAGAAAATCACATTGTATGATTTTTAAGTAATTAATTAGCATTTTATTGCATGACATAAGTATTTGATACATCAGAAAATCAGAACTTAATATTTGGTACAGAAACCATTGTTTGCAATTACAGAGATCATACATTTCCTGTTGATCATACATTTCAGGTTTGCACACACTGCAGCAGGGATTTTGGCCCACTCCTCCATACAGACCTTCTCCAGATCCTTCTCCAGGCAATACAGACTTTCAGCTCCCTCCAAAGATTTTCTATTGGGTTCAGGTCTGGAGACTGGCTAGGCCACTCCAGGACCTAGAGATGCTTCTTACGGAGCCACTCCTTAGTTGCCCTGGCTGTGTGTTTCAGGTCGTTGTCATGCTGGAAGACCCAGCCACAACCCATCTTCAATGCTCTTACTGAGGGAGGGAGGTTGTTTCTCGCGATACATGGCCCCATCCATCCTCCCCTCAATACGGTGCAGTCATCCTGTCCCCTTTGCAGAAAACCTTCCCCAAAGAATGATGTTTCCACCTCCATGCTTCCCGGTTGGGATGGTGTTCTTGGGGTTGTACTCATCCTTCTTCTTCCTCCAAACACGGCGAGTGGAGTTTAGACCAAAAAGCTCTATTTTTATCTCATCAGACCACATTACCTTCTCCCATTCCTCCTCTGAATCATCCAGATGGTCATTGACAAACTTCAGACGGGCCTGGATATGCGCTGGCTTGAGCAGGGGGACCTTGCGTGCACTGCAGGATTTTAATCCATGACGGCGTAGTGTGTTACTAATGGTTGTCTTTGAGACTATGGTCCCAGCTCTCTTCAGGTCATTGACCAGGTCCTGCCGTGTAGTTCTGGGCTGATCCCTCACCTTCCTCATGATCATTGATGCCCCATGAGGTGAAATCTTGCATGGTGCCCCAGACCGAGGGAGATTGACCGTCATCTTGAACTTCTTCCATTTTCTAATAATTGCGCTAACAGTTGTTGCCTTCTCACCAAGCTGCTTGCCTATTGTCCTGTTGCCTATCCCAGCCTTGTGCAGGTCAACAATGTTATCCCTTATGTCCTTACACAGCCCTCTGGTCTTGGCCATTGTGGAGAGGTTGGAGTATGTTAGATTGAGTGTGTGGACAGGTGTCTTTTATACAGGTAATGAGTTCAAACAGGTGCTGTTAATACAGGTAATGAGTGGAGAACAGGAGGGCTTCTTAAAGAAAAACTAACTGGTCTGTGAGATCCGGAATTCTTACTGGTTGGTAGGTGATCAAATACTTATGTCATGCAATAAAATGCAAATTAATTATAAAAAAATCATACAATGTGATTTTCTGGATTTTTGTTTTAGATTCCGTCTCAGACAGTTGAAGAATACCTATGATAAAAATTATAGACTTCTACATGCTTTGTACGCGGGAAAACCTGCAAAACCGGCAGTGTATCAAATACTTGTTCTCCCCACTGTAGCTATGGTTAGTTCTGTTCTATTATAAATAACTAGCGTTAAGTGTTGTTAGGTTACTGAGTAAGAACATAATGACTGTTTTTTATTAAACAAGGATTGTTTGCAATATTATTATAACATTCTTTAGTCAAGTTACTGGTAGCTGAACGCAAGTTCTAAACCATTGGCAGGAAAACAAGTTATAGAAACTGAGCTTGAAAAAAACAGCGAGATTAAATACCTACAGTAACCCTTGTTTCTTTGTATGTCCACAAGTTGGTTGCTTACTATTTTTTGTTTCTTCGTTTATCCTCAAGTTCGGATGTTTTGTGCTTCTTCGCATATCAACAGTTGAACAGGTATGATAACATCGTTAGCTAATTTGTCTAAATTGTGTTTCTTAGTGTATCAACAAGTTAGAATGTTATAATATGTGCTTACACCTTGTAACTTTTATCAACTGATACGTAAAGTTACCTTAATCGTGTTTCTTTGTGTAACGTTATCCACATCATCTGGATAACGTTACTCTTGGCAGTAAATTTAGTTAGACTAGCTTAACCTGCACTTGTTACAATTCCGTTACTGAGGTGTCTTTGTGTATCCACATTGTTCTTAACTAGCCTGTGTGTGTCTTATGCTGCCGGTTTATTAAATCTCTTTTCTAAACATTGCTTTCAGGTGATGACGTTTTCTGTAGTTTTGTTCCCGGAGGAGGATGACTGTGTGGCAGTAGTTCCACGTCTGTGGCTCAAAGGGAGACTTTGCTACTGGCCACCAAACAGCATCACCAGCAGGAAGTCCTTCAGCCACAACTTTTTCACCACCTGAAGACACCTGGGAGGCTGTCCATTATAAGCTCATCAAGCATGCAGGTGAATTTGAAAATGTATTAAAATATGTTTTGCAGGGTAAATACTTACAAAACCGTAACTTTTCCGGACGTGTCTATCACCAGAGGAGCGAAAATCGTTCCAGTATGGGCTCCTACCACTCCAAGGACGCACATCTACACCACAACACCCTGTGGATTGCAGCCCTGGAGGTATGTGAATTACATATTGATTTTGTAATTGCTGCAATGTTTACTTGGTTTCACCATATTTACCTGTTCACCAACTTTTATGTTTATTTTTAGGATGGAGCAAGCGCAGTACTCCAAGGCACCAGAGAGGTACTCCACGCCACCCTGTAGATTTCTACATAGGTAAGTGTGGGTTCATTCACTTAACCCAGATGCTTAACTTGTTATTAAAACATGTTGCTTCCAATTTTATTTGTCAATTTCAGTTTATTTTTAAGGGCAAGAAGGCAGAGGTTGGGGGAAGTTTTAGCTCTGCACATGAAGGTAAAAATTTAAATTTTGGCAGACACTGCAATTTGAGTTCTGATTGTAAAATAACCAGATATTTAGGACTGAATAATTAACTGTCTGTCTTTACTTTCTGAAAAGATCAAGTGGCTGACAGAAGACAAGGTCGAGCTGAGGGCACAGCTGGCCCTACAATCAGGTAAAATACTATAGTTACGCTAGCATCTTGTCTTAATGAAAATGCATTTGTCTGAACGTCAGCCCTTTACTAAAATGCAATACTGTACAGCCTTTCTGAAATTGCATGTATATGGCAGTTTTGTTTATTTCACTATTAAGCTATTGACATTTCATTGTGCTTTTTAGCTTCTGATAAATGTCTGACTGAAGAGAATGTCAAGATGAGGGCACAGCTGGCTCTACAATCAGGTAAAAACAAGACTATAGTTGCACTAGCATGTTGTCTTCATGAAACATTTCATTTGTCTTGAATGTCATGCAATTCTCAAAATCTTGTCAGACCATTCAAGTATAATATCTGATTAGTGTAATACAGGAGTCATGAGGAAGAATCTCTCCAACCGGGATGCCACTGATGAGGCTGTCCAGAACCAGGTCCCCAGGTACCAGAAAGGGGCAACTGACCGTGCAGGTGGGAGAAGATGTCGGACGCTTTGCAGAAACGCTTAGCGGCTGCAGCGGCAAAAAGCTAGTGGGCTGCCGATGGAGACTGTCCTGGTGCTTGCTGGACTTAAGTTCATTTTCATGGCAAGAGGAACTTTATAATGAATTGCAATTCATCTGATCACTCTTCCTAACATTCTGGAGTATATGCAAATTGCCATCATTAAAACTGAGGCAGCAGACTTTCTGAAAATGTATATTTGTGTAATTCTCAAAACTTTTCACCACGACTGTACACTAGTCTGTGTACACTAGCCCACTTAAACTATCTCACGTACACTAGCCCACGTACACTAGCCCACATACACTAGCCCACGTACACTAGCCCACGTACACTAGCCCACGTACACTAGCCCACGTACACTAGCCCACGTAAACTATCCCACGTACACTAGCCCACGTACACTAGCCCACGTACACTATCCCACGTACACTATCCCACGTACACTATCCCACGTACACTAGCCCACGTAAACTAGCCCACGTACACTAGCCCACGTACACTAGCCCACATACACTAGCCCACGTACACTAGCATGTGTATTTCAGTTTGTTTTTCAATTGATTTGTTCACATTATACGTCACATTAAAAGTGGAAAAAGATCTGACATGATTTACCTTTGTCTCATTCTTTTACATCACAAAAACCTGGCATTTTAACAGGGGTATGTAGACTTTTTATATCCACTGTACACTAGCCCGTGTAGACTAGCCCGTTTACACCACCAAATATATACTGCCCTATATACACTACTTTATATACACTTGTAGTGTAATGAGAAATGTGTACGTGGGCTAGTGTACGTGGGCTGTAATAAATGTAACCATACATGCTCTACCAACTAAAACCAGAGACAATCAAGTGCTTTCTAGTCATTTATCCTGATATCTGCAGCTGCCTTTCTGAGTAAACCACCATGAAAGCAAAGCATTGTGAAGCCATCAGTAAACTTGCCCGCACAATGTCGTATACGCTGTCTGCCATCCACCTGAGAGAACATATTTAATATTTGGCTACAAACATATTTTACAGAATGTCTATTCGGGTGAGGCAGAGGAACTGTCATGCTTTGTGCCATCTTTGTCCTTTGTCGGGGGGGTGAGGGATACTATCCATTGAGGGGGGGGGGGGGTGAGGGATACTATCCGGTGAGGGGGGGGGGCTGAGGGATACTATCCAGTGGGGGGGGGGGGGGGGCTGAGGGATACTTTCCAGTGGGGGGGGGGGAGCTGAGGGATACTATCCAGTGGGGGGGGGGGGCTGAGGGATACTATCCAGTGTAGGGGGGGGGGGCTGTGGGATACTGTCTGGTTGGGGGGGGCTGAGGGATACTATCTGGTTGGGGGGGGCTGAGGGATACTGTCTGGTTGGGGGGGGGGGCTGAGGGATACTGTCTGGTTGGGGGGGGGCTGAGGGATACTGTGTGGTTGGGGGGGGCTGAGGGATACTGTCTGGTTGGGGGGGGGCTGAGGGATACTGTCTGGTTGGGGGGGGCTGAGGGATACTGTCTGGTTGGGGGGGGGCTGAGGGATACTGTCTGGTTGGGGGGGGGCTGAGACCCGACTTCCTGCATTTTTGTCTAGGACAGTGTGTACCGTGTTAAGATTTGCCTTCAGTAAAATGTCTCCACAGAGCTTTTTGCTTACAGATAAAAATAACAAATGTGGACTTTCATGGAATGCTAAGCCTTCATCATACATTCATACATCTTTAGCCAGTGTGGTAGATTAGGGTTTTTCTTTATTAACAAAAACGGCAACTAACCAAAGGTAGGTACTTTGGTCAATGATGAGAACTAGTTGTTATTGTGGGTGAAACATTGTATTCACATAGTTTGTGGATGACTAGATAGTGTTTACTCAAGAAACAAACACACAAGCCTTGTGGTATGTATGTTAAAACCTCTCAGTGTGATTCTTATGGGATTGATGATGTTGATATAAACGGCAGCTTGTAGTGTCTTGTGCTTTATTAGTTTGGTAATCATTATCAGATCTGGACTCATTTATACAACTTCAAGTGTTGCATGCCATGTGATAATGTAATTATTCAGAATGATGCTGTAATTGTGCCACACGTAGAGGGGAAATGTCTCTCCTTTTCAAAACACTCAACAGGCCCATACACCGTTTTGCTGCTTAACTTTGCAGACAGTGTTTTTAGCATTTACAAGTGCTTGTTGTAACAGTCGTTGAAAAACAAATCTAAATTAGTTTGTCTGTCATGTCATCATCTTCCGCTTATCCGGGACCGGGTCGCGGGGGCAGCAGTCTAAGCAGGGATGCCCAGACTTCCCTCTCCCCAGACACTTCCTCTAGCTCTTCCGGGGGGACACCGAGGCGTTCCCAGGCCAGCCGGGAGACATAGTCCCTCCAGCGAGTCCTAGGTCTTCCCCGGGGTCTCCTCCCGGTGGGACGGGACCGGAACACCTTCCCAGGAAGGCGTTCCGGAGGCATCCGAAAAAGAAGCCCAAGCCACCTCAGCTGACCCCTCTCGATGTGGAGGAGCAGCGGCTCTACTCTGAGCTCCTCCCGGGTGACCGAGCTTCTCACCCTATCTCTAAGGGATCGCCCGGCCACCCTGCGGAGAAAGCTCATTTCGGCCGCCTGTATCCGGGATCTTGTCCTTTCGGTAATGACCCAAAGCTCATGACCATAGGTGAGAGTAGGAACGTAGATTGACTGGTAAATCGAGAGCTTCGCCTTGCGGCTCAGCTCTTTCTTCACCACGACAGACCGATACATCGACTGCATTACTGCAGAAGCTGCACCGATCCGTCTGTCAATCTCCCGTTCCATCCTTCCCTCACTCGTGAACAAGACCCCTAGATACTTAAACTCCTCCACTTGAGGCAGGCACTCTCCACCAACCTGAAGCGGGCAAGCCACCCTTTTCCGACTGAGGACCATGGCCTCTGATTTGGAGGTACTGATTCTCATCCCCACCGCTTCACACTCGGCTGCAAACCGTCCCAGCGCATGCTGAAGGTCCTGGTTAGAAGGGGCCAACACGACAACATCATCTGCAAAAAGCAGAGACGAAATTGTGTGGTCCCCAAACCTGACACCCTCCGGCCCCTGGCTGCGCCTAGAAATTCTGTCCATAAAAATTACGAACAGAACCGGTGACAAAGGGCAGCCCTGCCGGAGTCCAACATGCACTGGGAACAAGTCTGACTTACTGCCGGCAATGCGGACCAAGCTCCTGCTTCGGTTGTACAGGGACCTGACAGCCCTTAGCAAAGGACCCAGGACCCCATATTCCCCAAGCACCCTCCACAAGATGCCGCGAGGTACACAGTCGAATGCCTTTTCCAAATCCACAAAACACATGTGGATTGGTTGGGCAAACTCCCATGAACCCTCCAACACCCCGTAGAGGGTATAGAGCTGGTCCAGTGTTCCACGGCCCGGATGAAAACCACACTGTTCCTCCTGAATCCGAGGTTCTACTATCGGCCGTATTCTCCTCTCCAGTACCCTGGCATAGACTTTCCCGGGGAGGCTGAGAAGTGTGATCCCCCTATAGTTGGAACACACCCTCCGGTCCCCCTTCTTAAAAAGAGGGACCACCACACCGGTCTGCCATCCCAGAGGCACTGTCCCCGACCGCCACGCGATGTTGCACAGGCGTGTCAACCAAGACAGCCCCACAACATCCAGAGACTTGAGGTACTCAGGGCGGATCTCATCCACCCCCGGTGCCTTGCCACCGAGGAGTTTCTTGACCACCTCAGTGACTTCAGCCCGGGTGATGGACGAGTCCACCTCTGAGCCCTCATCCTCTGCTTCCTCAATGGAAGAAGTGACAGCGGGATTGAGGAGATCCTCGAAGTATTCCTTCCACCGCCCGACGACATCCTCAGTTGAGGTCAACAGCTGCCCACCTCTACTGTAAACAGCGTTGGTAGGGCACTGTTTCCCTCTCCTGAGGCGCCGGATGGTTTGCCAGAATCTCTTCGAGGCCAGCCGATAGTCCTTCTCCATGGCCTCACCGAACTCCTCCCAGGCCCGAGTTTTTGCCTCCACAACCACCCGGGCTGCAGCCCGCTTGGCCTGTCGGTACCCGTCAGCTGCGTCAGGAGTCCCACAAGCCAACCAGGCCTGATAGGACTCCTTCTTCAGCTTGACGGCATCCCTTACTTCCGGTGTCCACCACCGGGTTCGGGGATTGCCGCCTCGACAGGCACCGGAGACCTTACGGCCACAGCTCCGAGCGGCCGCTTCGACAATGGCGGTGGAGAACATGGTCCACTCGGACTCAATATCTCCAACCTCCCTCGGGATCCAGTCGAACCTCTGCCGGAGGTGGGAGTTAAAGATCTCTCTGACAGGAGACTCGGCCAGACGTTCCCAGCAGACCCTTACAGTTCGCTTGGGCCTGCCGAGTCTGTCCAGCTTTCTCCCCCGCCATCGGATCCAACTCACCACCAGGTGGTGATCAGTTGACAGCTCCGCCCCTCTCTTCACCCGAGTGTCCAAGACATACGGCCGCAGGTCAGATGAGACGACAACAAAGTCGATCATCGACCTGCGGCCTAGGGTGTCCTGGTGCCACGTGCACTGATGGACACCCTTATGCTTGAACATGGTGTTCGTTATGGACAAACTGTGACTAGCACAGAAGTCCAATAACTGAACACCACTCGGGTTCAGATCAGGGGGGCCGTTCCTCCCAATCACGCCCCTCCAGGTGTCACTGTCGTTGCCCACGTGGGCGTTGAAGTCCCCCAGTAGAACAATAGAGTCCCCAGTCGGAGCACTTTCCAGCACCCCTCCCAGAGACTCCAAGAAGGTCGGGTACTCTGCACTGCCGTTCGGCCCGTAGGCACAAACAACAGTGAGAGACCTATCCCCGACCCGTAGGCGCAGGGAAACGACCCTCTCGTTCACCGGGGTAAACTCCAACACATGGCGGCAGAGCTGGGGAGCTATAAGCAAACCCACACCAGCCCGCCGCCTCTCACCATGGGCAACTCCAGAGTGGTGAAGAGTCCATCCTCTCTCAAGGAGTGTGGTTCCAGAGCCCAAGCCGTGCGTAGAGGTGATCCCGACTACCTCTAATCGGAACCTCTCAACCTCACGCACTAGCTCAGGCTCCTTCCCCGCCAGCGAGGTGACATTCCACGTCCCTAGAGCTAGTTTCTGTGTCCAGAGATCGGGTTGTCTAGGCCCCTGCCTTCGACTGCCGCCCGATCCTCTTCGCACCGGCCCCTTATGGTCCCTCCTGTGGGTGGTGAGCCCACGGGAGGGCGGCCCCACGTCACCCGTTCGGGCTGAGCCCGGCCGGGCCCCATGGGGGAAGGCCCGGCCACCAGGCGCTCGCATACGAGCCCCAACCCCGGGCCTGGCTCCAGGGTGGGGCCCCGGCTGCGCCATACCGGGCGACGTCACGGTACTCATTATGTTGTTCTTCATTAAGGGGGGTTTGAACCGCTCTTAGTCTGACCCGTCGCCTAAGACCTGTTTGCCTTGGGAGACCCTACCAGGGGCATATAGCCCCAGACAACATAGCTCCTAGGGTCACTCGGGTACTCAAACCCCTCCACCACGTTAAGGTGGCAGTTCTTGGAGAGGAATTAGTTTGTCTTTGGAGTGTTTTTTCTTTTTAAAGTTTTTTCTTTATTTGAAAGTAAAGTAACTTCAAAATAGATTACCTACATCTCTGTAGCTACAATTTGTTTGTGATTGGTTTTATAAGCCATGTAGAATATCTGATTATTGACTTTGTTCTCAAGCTTTCCTTTGAGTTTTAGAATATGTTACGCATGTAATTGTCCCTGACAGGCAAAATCCAGATGGGTAACCTTTATCAAACTTGGCCCTGAAGATTATGTAAACGACAAACATTCTTGTCTGGACAGGAGCAGTGTTATGGTGTCACAATAGTTCTTAATGTAACTGAAGAAGCAGACTTTTTTTTCCCCATGTCCAGCATCACTGTTTCCATTGGTTTTTAAACTAGGAAGTTTCACATCCATTCAGGTTCTGTGAATATTTGCCCAGGGTGCTGTCCACATGTACTGCTGTAGCATGGGACAGAATCTGTCCCTCTCCTTTTTCCCCCCCACACACTGTCTCCATCCTCTTCAGCTACTTTTCAGAAATAAAATCTAATTTGTGATTTATCCAAATAAAACAAAAAAACAATGATGCACCCCACATACACTTTTTATTAAGTCGGTCTTGGTACAGTCACTTAATAGAAGTGGTATAAAAGCGGTATAAAAACATTTGGAGCTTGGATTGGTTAGTCAAGTCTCAGTAAAAAAGTTCCCCCCCAAACTAAACATTGTTTTCTTTCCCCAACCAATATGGTTAATAAAACAAAATGGGCTCTGTTATACAGCAGGCATACAGCTGCAGAGGATTAGTTTGACATTTGCAAGTGGAAGCCTTGCAACAAACAATCTTGATTTCACATTTAAATTCAATTCACATAGGAACAGACTGGTATGTAAAAATAATTTAGTTGGCCTAAGGTAAAAACAAATACATTGAATAAAACACTTGATTCAAAAGGTTTAGGAAGTGGTGACTTCCTGATGCAGATTCTCTCTAATTGCAACCAGTCTATTCTGAAAGGTTTCAGCAGTAGGCCTGGGGATCCCCCACAGCAGTTTGACATTTAGAAGGGGTTTCTTTATTCAGACCACAAATATCTCCATTTGACCAACACAGTGAACCTGGAGTAATATAGAAACGTTGACATGATTAGTTCATAGTTGTAAATATAAAACTACGTTGAATGTTTCCCTTCATTGTGAAAACACCTACTCAACTCTACAGTGGCAATTTACAGGCTCAAGCTGACTTTGGCCAACATGATGGATGTCTGCCAGCTTAATTCAGGCAAGTCTAGCCAGTTCAGTCCATTGACCAGTCATTTCTCTCATCGTGCTGCTCCTTTCTAACCTTGCCACCATGGCCATAATATTCATTACTTGGGGGCTACATTCAAACTAAAGCAAATCCATATGAACAACTTTCAGGTGCTGTAGGCCTTTTTTCGCCCCTGAATACTTCACACATGATGGAACGACACATTGCTCAATACTGCTGCAGTGAAAGTTTCAGTTCCTCTGGTTGCAAGTGATTATTCCTCCATTTTCTTATGCGCCAAAGGAAGTAGAGAATCCACAAAGTCAAGCGTCATCTGCTTTTAACGACACAGCTATTTCAATGTCCTGAATCTCTGTGTCACTCTGCTGCTTAAAAAAAAACATCTAAAAAGGAAATAGAAAATACATTGATTACCCAACAGTAATCTCAGTTATATACTTAAACCAGATATACTTAAATCAATGTCCATAGCACTGAACAGACAGGACAGAGTCACAGACATGTAGAGATATACACACAGACAGACTCACCGGGGATATTCCATGTCGGTGGGGTCTAGTCAGTAGGAACATCAAGAGAACTCCTGCAACAATCACCACAACCACCCCCACAGACATCCCCACAGACACCCCTACTGCAGGTCCGATAAAAGCCTCTGTAAAGAACAGGTTGGGGAAAATGACATTTTGTTATGGTAACGGTGTTCAGCTTTCAAAAAAAGTTATTCCTTTAACGCCACAGTGATGGATCACTACAATACTGTTTTTTTTCTTCAGAATTTTCAATCAGGCTCGAAATTCAGGTTAATCCTGTTGGGTTTTTTGTCCTGGGCTTATTCAATATTTCACCCCACCCCCCACACATCCATACACTCCTTGCCTGTCAATCTGAAATATGCAGATGTTTTAGGACTTTAGTATGAATTGAGACAGAAACATTGTAATTCCTCCCAGGACTGTAAATCCAGACACTGACTACTCCAGACTCCAGGACTGTAAATCCAGACACTGAAATTCAACACTACTGTTGTTTGCTCCTTGGGGTTTAAGGCCGGGTGTCTCTGTAAAGCACTTTGTGACAACTGCTGTTGTAAAAAGCGCTTTATAAATAAATTTTGATTGATTGATTGATTGATTGCTCTACCTTATTTTATACAAATAATAATGTCAAACTCAACTTACGTTATTAGTAGTATTATTTCTGACAAATATAATAAATAATATATCTGACATTATTACAAGCTCATATAAACAAAGAGGTATTATTAGTAGTAATATTGTCCTCATACAGTAGTCACTCAACTATCTTAAGAAATATAAATTCCGCTAGCAATCCTGTTAATGCTGACAATTCACCAAAACAATTTAATAAATACTGATTATCATGGAAAGGTTAATTTCCCCCCAAGATTTAAATCAAAATGTGACACCTTCATATATTTTAAATTCATTACACATCGAGTAAAACATTTCAAGCCTATTGTGTTTCAATCATGATGATTATGGCTTACAGCTCAAATCCAGTAAATAATCCAGAATCTCAGACAAAAAAAATTAGCAATACAGATATGTCGACCTGTGAAGAGCTATAATCAGCTAGTTAACGTCCTGAGCCTTCAGTACACACAACCACAATCATGGGGAAGACTACTGACTTGACAGTTGTCCAGAAGACACTCGTAAGCCACAGAAGGTCATTGCTGAAAGGGCTGGCTGTTCACAGAGTGCATAAAGCATATTCATGGAAGGTTGACTGGAAGGGAAAAGTGTTGTATGAAAAGGACAAGCAGCAGGGATGATCACAGCCTTGAGAGCATTGTCAAGCAAAGCCGATTCAAGAACTTGGAGGAGCTTCACAAGGAGTGGACTGAGGCTGGAGTTAGTGCATCAAGAGCCACCATGTACAGACGTGTCCAGGAAATGGGCTTCAAGTGTCACATTCCTAGCGTCAAGCCACTCCTGAACCAGAGACAACCTCAGAAGCATCTTACCTGGGCGAAGGAGAAAAAGAACTGGACCGATGCTCAGTGGTCCAAAGTCCTCTCCTCAGACAAACATAAATTTCACATTTAATTTGTAAATCAAGGTCCCAGAGCCTGGAGGAAGAGTGGAGAGGCAGAGAATCCAAGTTGCTTGAAGTCCAGTGTGACGTTTCCACAGTCTGTGACGATTTTGGGTGCCATGTCATCTGCTGGTGATGTGCAGCCATCTAATCAGGAGATTTAAGAGCACTTCATGTTTCATGGAGATGCGGATTTCCTTTTACAGCAGCACTTGGCACAGGGCCAAAATTACTGGTAACTGGTTTGCTGCCTTGGTATTACTGTGCTTGATTGGCCCGCCAACTCGCCAGAGGAAAATGTCAAGAGGAAGATGAGATACACCAGATTCAACAACACAGATGAGCTGAAGGCTGCCATCAAAGCAACCTGGGCTTCCATAACACCTCAGCAGTGCCACAGGCTGAATGCCTCCATGCCATATTGCATTGATGCTGTAATTTGTGCAAAAGGAGCCCGGACCAAGTAGAGTACATAAATGAACATACTTAGGAAACCTTTGCAGGTGTTTTGAGTTAATTAGCTGATTAGAGCTTTTCTCAGGTCGACATTTCTGTATTATTCATTTTTTATAATAATATTTTGAGGTGTCACTTTCTGATTTTAATTATGGAAAAAAAACTTTTCCACAAAATTTAAATTTTTCTGATGCACCTGTACATTCAGAACCTGAAGGGTCTTGGGTTTTTACACATAGATCAGTTTATTGTCCAAGATGGATTTTATTAAAATTCTGGTATCTCAAGCTAAACCTGATTTACTTATTTTGAAATGTGACCATCTACGAAGAGATATTATGCAGATATTGCACTTGATGCACAATGTATTTGGAGCTCAAAGGTTGAGAAAAAGAGACGTGACAATTCTTTGAAAAAATTTAATAAAATGTCAGTCTCTCTTAAAGGGATAATTCGGCTAACATCCATAATTGGGTAAAAGGCCACTTACCATGAGTTGTTCCTGAAGGCAGAAATTCATTATTCAGCTGTCCCCATCTAGAATTACCATTACTTGCATCGTCCAAATTCATGAATGGAAACGGTGTGTCCCTCTATGGCAAAGCTGCATTGTAAGCAGAAAACTACTCAATCTACTCTGAAATGTGCTATCCAAATAAACTTGCCTTACACACTTGTTTGCTAATATTAGGTAGCTACTTATTCTTTTGAGAGCTGGCCACTGGGTCCCTCGGATCTAGAACGCCTTTCCCAGTTCATTTATGGAATAAAAAAAAAAAGTCTCCAGCACCCCAGGAGTTAAGACGGAAATCCCCATGATCAACCAAACATCTTGGGATGAGTTCAGCTTCAGGTATCATTCATGTTCTCCAACTTCTCCATCAATAGTTCCCACTTTTTGCAACAAAAGCAATCAGTTTCGGTTGGCATTAGATTGAATGATCCACAACTACAACACCAATCTCCGGATATTCTGGGCAAGGGTTGGGGATTAACTGGTTCCCTGTTGCCCCATCAGCTGCTGTCCAAGCCTAGTTCGGTCAATTCTTCCTCTGTATTCTGGTTCAAACAAGTAAGGCTCTATCCCCTGAAAAGTATTTTTCCTGGTTCAGACATGACACGTCTTTTCCTTTCTCTCTCAAGCAAATAAAATGTGACTGTCTGTGGTGAATATCATTGATGAAATGGGTAACTTGCTTTCTAGCTAGCGAATACTAACTTTAGTTTACTGTGACGTATACACCTCCTCTTACCGAAAGAACACGTGGATTGATACGATTGTGAACAAAACTGACCGGTAAACATAGGAAGTACACGTTTATTTAAAATGAATGAAATTAAAATATTTAGAGTAGTTTTCTGCTTGCCGTGCAGCTTTGCTATAGTGGGATGCACCATTTCCATTCAAGAATGTGGATGAATTACAGATGGGGACAGAGCTGAATAATTTGTTTTGAATAATCACTTTATATGCCCCCCGGAAGAGCTGGAGGAAGTGTCTGGGGAGAGGGAAGTCTGGGCATCCCTGCTTAGACTGCTGCCCCCGCGACCCAGCCCCGGATAAGCGGAAGATGATGGATGGATGGATGGATATGCCTTCAGGACCAACACAGGGTAAATGGACTTTTACCCAAATATGAGTTTTGGCCTAACTATCCCTGTAAGTCTATCTGTATTCTTAAGGAATTTGAATTGCTAGCCTTAAGTATTACATTAAGAAAACAATTGTAATATTATAGTTAGTGTATATTTCCCACTATCTGCCAAGATAGTTTGTTAAATCCGCTAATGGACCAATTGACCACACTGATATCAAACTAAGTTATTATCATTGGTTATTTTAACCTGGACTGGGAATCACAGGAAGCAGACAGTATTAAGGAGTTATATTTTGGCCAAACCCAGCTAATCACCAAGCCAACAAGGACAAATATAAAATGAGCCTATAAAGTTTACATTGATTGATTATACACTGTTCAAAAAAATGAAGGGAACACAATCAATTAATATAACAAAGTCAATTAACCTTCAGGGATATCAATCTGTCCAGTTAGGAAGCATAAGCAATTGTGAATCAATGTCACTTGTTTTGGTGCAAATGAAAGTGACAACAGGTGCACTGGAGAGGCAACAGCAAGACAACCCCCAAAAAGGGAATGGTTTTGCAAGTGGTGGCCACAGACAACTGGTCTCTCCTTATCCTTCCTGACTGATTGTTCTCTAGTTTTGTATTGCTAATGTCTTTGTCACTATTGGTAGCATGAGGCGGTACCTGCAGCCCATTCAGGTTGCACAGGTAGTCCATATCCAATTGAGAACCTCTGGGATGTTAATTAGCAGTTCATCTGACACTACCAAGTAGCACCACAGACTCTCCAGGAACTCACTGATGCCCTGATCCAGGTCTGGGAGGAAATCCCCCAGGACACCATCCGCAGTCTCATCAGGAGCATGCCCAGACATTGTTGGGAGTGCATACAGGCACGTGGGGGCCAAACACACTACTGAGTCACATTATGAGTTGCTGTGATGAAATTCACGCAAGTTGGAACAGCCTGTGATTTCAGTTTGATTTTCGGTGTCAATTTGAATCCATCCCTCAATGAGTTGGTGATTTTGGTTTTCATTTACCATTATTATGTAATTTTGTTCTCAACGAATTACACAATGTACAGTACATTTTGTTAATCTTTATTATATTTTGAGACTCAGTGTGATTTGTGTGTTCTCTTTTTTTTGGAGCAGTGTATATTTTGACGAATGTTCCAGAAACATATATTGCAAACAATGTATTTCTGCTGGATGTCAGTGACCACTGCGATTGTACGCATTTGAGAATCCTTAGGCGGAACCACGTTTAATTAAGACTTGACTGTATTTCAGCCATTCCAGAGGTCAAACTATTCCTACAGTTTGACTAGTGTTTTTACTTCTATAGCAGATAAGCATATACCTTATATGAGGATAAGAAAACGACAGGAATAAATGACAGAGGAATAAATTTAAAACAAGTAATTATGTAGGAACACTGGTTTTAAGAGTCAAAGGTTTTCACTGAGTCTGTTCACTGAAAAAGAGGTCCTTGATAAATTGCTAGTTATAGACACTATATCAACCACTGGGCTGATATACTGGATCCAGGCGTATTGGTTTGTGCTGCTCCAATTATCTATGGAGCTCTAATTTATATATTTAATATACGCTATAAAACCCTTAAGAAATGCTGATGACAGTAATATACACTACAGTTCCCTCTCCTGAACAAGCTGTTGCACATGTGCTGTCTGATTTCCAACTGTTGCAAAAACACTTATGGACCATAGCTTGGTAATAAACGCAAATAAAACTACACCCATCAGCCATAACATTCTGACCACTGACAGGTGAAGTGAATAACACTGATAATCTTGTCATCATGGCCCCTGTCAGTGGCTGGGATATATTAGGCAGCAAGTAAACATTCTGTCCTCAAAGTTGAAAAATGGGCAAGCGTAATGATTTGAGCGATCAAATTGGGATGGCTAGACGACTGGGTCAGAGCATCTCCAAAACTGCAGCCCTTGTTGGGTGTTCCTGGTCTGCAGTGGTCAGTACCTATCAAATGGTGTTATTATAATTATGTATTCATTTGTTTTGATGTTTTCATTTGAGTATTTGTTTTTATGTTATTGTACTTTCATATATTTTTCTTTGTAAAGCACATTGAATTGCTTCGATGTATGAATGGTGCTGTATAAATAAACTTGCTTGCTTACTTACCTGGAGAACACATTGCACCAGGATGCACTATGGGAAGAAGGCAAGCCGGGGGAGGCAGTGTGATGCTTTGGACAATGTTCTGCTGGGAAACCTGGGGTCCTGCAAATCATGTGGACTCCCATAATCTCATCATGTCGTCTTCACACGGTGCATCCTGGTCACGTCCCCAGGTAAACGGTGCTCACATACACGGCCGTCCACGTGATGTAAAACAAAACGTGACTCCAAGGTGCAGTTCCGTCTAGTACCCATTGTAGGTGCTTTCGATGGTGGACGGGTCATCATGGGCACTCTGACTGGTCTGTGGTTACGCAGACACAGCAGGGTGTGATGCACTGTGTGTTGTGACACATTCCTCCTGTAACAATCATTAACATTTTCTGTGACTTGTGCCACAATCGACCGGTCAGTTCGGACCAGACGGGATGGCCTTCGTAGTCCTCATGCATCAATGAGCCTTGGGCGCCCCACACCCTGTTACCGGTTTGTGGTTTGTCCCTCCTCAGACCACTGTCAGTAGGTACTCACCACTGCTGACCGGGAGCACCCCCATAAACCTTGCCATTTCAGAGATTCTCTGACCGTCTTCTGGCCATAACAATTTGGCCCTTGTCAACATCGCTCAGGTCTTTACTCTTGCCATTTTTCCTGCATCCAACATGTTGACTACCAGAACTGATTAGATGATAAGCAAACAATCTACCCAGACCTTGACATGTGCCCTTGTTAGGAGATGATCAACGTTATTCGCTTCACCTGTGAGTGGTCATAATGCTTTGGCTTTTCAGTGAATATGCATGTGAGCTCCTGTACTCAAATCTCTGTATGTGGTCTATCATTCAGCCATGTGTTTTATCACTAATATATTTTTTTGGCTCTCATCACTCTCTGTTATATGCTTCAGTTGGCTGGGAGTCACAGACACCTAGAAGGGTCAGACATTAAGTGTTGTGTTTATATCAGGCTGTCATGCAAAAACCTCTACAGTCCTGTACTCACCAGGCTTGTTGGTGCACATAGAATGGGAGCTGGTGTGATAGACCTGGCCTTTGTGCTCCACCACACACAGTAGTTCTACACCCTTGTTAAGCTCAATGGCCAGATTACTGGTCAGAGTGTAGAGGCCTGTAGAGTTGTCCTTGTGAATCTCCATCGAGCTTCCATTCTGAGGGCGCCCATCCACTTCCCAGTAAATCCGGCCCCTTGGGTAGCCATCTGAGGCTTTGCACTGGTACTCCTTTTTTCCATTAGATCCCACAGTATCCTGGTTTTGAACAGGGTTCATACAAACACTGTAGTTGGCTAGAGAGCAGAAAGAAGATAGTGAACAGCCTAAGATTTAGTACTTTTTCAAGCAGAAAATGAAAATAAATAAATAAACAAACCTTAGAGAAATTAAAATGTAAACCATGACTTACCAACCACATTTAAATCTATAAATTTGTAATCCAAAGCACTGCACTCAAAGTAGCACCGGTATGTTCCATTGTCTCCAACATTGATATTAGAGAGACTCAGGGAACAGTTTTCCTTGTCTTCATTTGTAAAGATGGTGACCCTGTCTTCATATCCTTTCTCGATTTTTAGCTTGTCCTCTTGATATGACAGGATTTTTACGTTTTGTTGCCAATGAAAGTATTTTACTGGTTGTCTGTCTTGACAGGTGCAGGGGCAGGAAAAAAGGACACTCTGACCCACAGTTACTTGCATTGGAGACCCTTAAACCAAAAACAAAAAAAAAGAACAATCATTTTTTTTCATTTAGTTTCAAGGTTAATTTCCATGTTTTTGCCACATTCATTTCCATGTGTTTGTATACCAGATACACTGATTAAAAGAAGTCAATTGGCAAGAGTGGATTGAGGCAGACGATTCCAGAACTCAAGTCAGATTAAAGGATCTGGGTATATGATGTCACACTGTGACAAGATGTCTGAACTGAAAATGTACTATTCCAGGACATCTGTAGACAGACCAAAGCTGTTGTTCCACTGAGGGACACAAAAGAGACTAAATGTTTGACCAATCACAGTTGAGTGTAGTATTACTGTATGTTCATAGCTTGAGTCAAGTTGCCATGGTTTCACATCCTTTTATATTTCATGTGTCAGTAAGTTTCTTTACAGTATCCTCATACTCTCTTAACACTCAACCTACCCTCTCAACTCACATTACCCTCCATTTTTTGACTGTATATGAGAGAAGAGGTGCTTAATTAAATAAACGCCAGAGGTATTTGGCAATTGGGGGGGTTGGGCACACCCAACCTGGGCAGTTGTTCCTTAAACAAAGATCTTTTTATGAGGCCATTTGAAGTATTTACTGTAGCGGAATCTAGCTAGCTCTGGCCTCCCCAATTCAATAGGCCTAATTCTGTTAACTTCTATTATCTTCTCAGCAGACACAAAAAGTGTATTTGGGGCAGAAGTTCACATAAAGAACCACAGAGGTTAAACCCCTGTTAATGTTTAGCATTCCCTATGTAGTTATGTCACAAAATGAGAAGCTCATAATGATTAACAAGCTAAAATGTGAACACATAACTACACTAAAGGAATGTTGAAGGTGTTAAATTAGCATATTCAATTTCACTACATATTTACACCAACACACAAGACCACATTACAATATCTAAAAAAAGATATACTATAAAACAAAACTAGTCTGGATATTATTTCACTTCCTGAACATCTTAGAAAACATTGACCTATAACACATTCCTCAGTATTACTCATATGACTACAGATAAGAGACAGCCAGAAAGTGTGAAATTGACCAATCATTTTTGCACTGGATATTGCCTATAGATTTATACGGCCCCAAAATTAAAAGGAATTTTTTTTTAGAGGAGAATTAGTGGAATTCCAAAAAGTATTTGTAGACCAAGTGCATACAGTTGTGCTCATTAGTTTGCATTCCCTGGGAGAAATTGTGAAAATCTGGCATTAATTTTCAAAATATGACTGATCATGCAAAAAAAACTGCCTTTTATTTAAAGATAGTGATTATATGAAGCCATTTATTACCACATAGTAGTTTGGCTGCTTTTTATAACCGAAATCACCCAAATGGCCCTGATCAAAAGTTTACATACCCTTGAATGTTTGGCCTTGTTACAGACACACAAGGTGACACACACAGGTGAAAATGGCAACTAAAGGTGAATTTCCCACACCTGTGGGATTTTAAATTGCTATTAGTGTCTCTGTATAAATAGTCAATGAGTTTGTTAGCTCTCACGTGGATGCTCTGAGGAGGCTAGATACTGAGACATGGGGAACAGAAAAGAACTGTCAAAAGACCTGCGTAACAAGGTAACGGAACTTTATAAAGATGGAAAAGGATATATAAAGATATCCAAATCCTTGGAAAAGCCAGTCAGTACTGTTCAATCACTTATTAAGAAGTGGAACATTCAGGGATCTCTTGATACCAAGCCAAGGTCAGGTAGACCAAGAAAGATTTCAGCCAAAACTGCCAGAAGAATTTTCGGGATACAAAGAAAAACCCACATAACCTCAGGAGAACGCACTGGGACGGTTTGCAGCAGAGTGTGAAGCGGTGGGGATGAAAATCAGTACCTCCAAATCCGAGGCCATGGTCCTCAGTCGGAAAAGGGTGGCTTGCCCACTTCAGGTTGGTGAAGAGTGCCTGCCTCAAGTGGAGGAGTTTAAGTATCTAGGGGTCTTGTTCACGAGTGAGGGTAGGATGGAACGGGAGATTGACAGACGGATCAGTGCAGCTTCTGCAGTAATGCAGTTGATGTATCGGCCGCAAGGCGAAGCTCTTGTTTTTACCAGTCAATCTACGTTCCTACTATCACCTATGGTCATGAGCTTTGGGTCATGACCGAAAGGACAAGATCCCGGATACAGGCGGCCGAAATGAGCTTTCTCCGCAGGGTGGCTGGGCGATCCCTTAGAGATAGGGTGAGAAGCTCGGTCACCCGGGAGGAGCTCAGAGTAGAGCCGCTGCTCCTCCACATCGAGAGGGGTCAGCTGAGGTGGCTTGGGCATCTTTTTCGGATGCCTCCGGAACGCCTTCCTGGGAAGGTGTTCCAGTCCCGTCCCACCGGGAGGAGACCCCGGGGAAGACCTAGGACACGCTGGAGGGACTATGTCTCCCGGCTGGCCTGGGAACGCCTCGGTGTCCCCCCGGAAGAGGTAGAGGAAGTGTCTGGGGAGAGGGAAGTCTGGGCATCCCTGCTTAGACTGCTGCCCCCGCGACCCGGCCCCGGATAAGCGGAAGAAGATGGATGGATGGATGGACCTCAGGAGAAATACAGGCTGCTCTGGAAAAAGATGGTGTGGTTGTTTCGAAGAGCACAATACGACAATACTTGAACAAAAATCAGCTACATGGTCGAGTTGCCAGAAAGAAGCCGTTACTGGCCAATGCCACAAAAAAGTCCAGTTATAATATGCCCGACAACACCTTGCCACACCTCACAGCTTCTGGCACACTGTAATTTGGAGAATAATAATGAAGAATAATGTAGTTTTATGGTCACAACTCTTGAAGTGCTGTTATGTTTATATAACAAAAGAACATCTGTTAATCTGTACACAGGAAGTCACGTTCATTTTGAAGCGCGACAGTAATTAGCCAACAGTACTGGGATGAGTATTCCAGGTGGGGATGTCAATAAGTAGAGGACAACCAGAAGTTTCTATGAGAAGAGATTGAGTTCATGAAGACTGAGTCTGTAACATCATGAACAATGGACAATCAAATACTGCAATAAATAATTGAATTACTTTCTCCCTTGACAACCGGGTACGCAATCATTATTTCAACCACTATATGAAACGGCTGATTTCTAACACAACCATAAGCACTATGTTTGGAGAGGGGTCAACAAGGCCTATAGTGAACCAAATACCATCCCCACTGTGAAGCATGCTGGTGGCTCACTGATATTTTGGGGGTGTGTGAACTCTAAAGGCACAGGAAAGTGGAGTGGCCATCACAGTCTCCTGACCTTAATATCATAGAGCAACTCTGGGGAGATCTCAAATGTGGGGTTCATGCAAGATGACCAAAGACTTTGCATGACCTGGAGGCATTTTGCCAAGATGAATGGGCAGCTATAGCACCTGCAAGAATTCGGGACCTCATAGACAACTATTACAAAAGACTGCACGCTGTCATTGATGCTGAAGGGTGCAATACACACTATTAAGAACTAAGGGTATGCAGACTTTTGAACAGGGGTCAGTTCATCTTTTCTTTGTTGCCATGTTTTGTTTTGTGACTGTGCCATTCTGTTATGGCCTACAGTTGAATATGAATCCCTTAAGAGATAACATGAGTGAGCAGGCAAACATGTCTTTTCTTTACAAATGGCACACATTACCAATTCCCCAAGGGAATGCAAACTTTTGAGAACAAATGTTTATTGCTGTAATACAGGGATCAGCTGTAAAAGAGAACAAAGGTAAATAAATAGTGTTACTGTGTTTTTCAGATATACAAATATGTCCCGAAGAGTTGTCCTTGTGAATCTGTATCTAGTACTGTATCTAGTAGTGACATTAATTAAAGGTCAATATATATTCCATGTTGACTGCCATCAATTAAGGTCAATATATTCCATGTTGACTGAGCAAGTTACTGATGCTGAGGTCTCTCACTCCCACTCAACATGGCTTGTTTAAGAACATTTCAATAATCCATGACCCATGGCATTTATGAGTCCAGCTATTCAAAATAATATGTCTATTCCTGACTCACGCAAAACAAAATGAAGAGTAGAAAGGAGAAACAGGATGTGTGTGGGAATGAGTGGATGAGTGTGAGACACAGTAAATTTTTGTGAGAATCCCAAAATATGATTCCCACACAAAATACTATTTCCCCTCCTCCCCTACACTTTAAACTAACCCCCAAAAGGTATAGTCAAAGTGAGGACCGAATGTCTTTATGATGTAAATATTTTTCACGGTTCTGCTATTGGTTGGAAAAGTGGGCAGTCTGTAGCAGATGGATAGCCCATTTATTTTGTGCCATAGCAAAATGACATTTTAAATTGAGTAAAAATATATTGTTTCAGAGAAAAAAGGTTTTGTTAGGTTGCCATTTCATCAGTTGAATGATCTCCGACCAACGTAATGGAGTGGGTTAGGGTTGTCTCCAGTGACGCGAACGATCTCCGACCAACGTAATGGAGTGGGTTAGGGTTGTCTCCAGTGACACGAACGATCTCCGACCAACGTAATGGAGTGGGTTAGGGTTGTCTCCAGTGACACGAACGATCTCCGACCAACGTAATGGAGTGGGTTAGGGTTGTCTCCAGTGACACGAACGATCTCCGACCAACGTAATGGAGTGGGTTAGGGTTGTCTCCAGTGACACGAACGATCTCCGACCAACGTAATGGAGTGGGTTAGGGTTGTCTCCAGTGACACGAACGATCTCCGACCAACGTAATGGAGTGGGTTAGGGTTGTCTCCAGTGACACGAACGATCTCCGACCAACGTAATGGAGTGGGTTAGGGTTGTCTCCAGTGACACGAACGATCTCCGACCAACGTAATGGAGTGGGTTAGGGTTGTCTCCAGTGACACGAACGATCTCCGACCAAAGTAATGGAGTGGGTTAGGGTTGTCTCCAGTGACACGGAATGGGTTATATTTAATGTGTATGTATAACCCTAAAACTACCACCTCATCCTAACCCAAAAATATCTAATTCCTTACCCCTAAATCTAAAACACCTCACCCTAACCAAAAGTATCTAATCCATAACCCTAAATCTAAACCTAAAAATTTGTTTGCGTATTCTGTAAATGGCGACCAGTGATTTGTCATTTTACTGTAATTACATTCAAACACACCCATTTGTACGTCCATCCTTGTGGGTATCCCAGGGCCCTGAACACACCACCTTTTATGGGGATTATGACTCGTCCACTATTTTGGTCTATACATTCAGGGCTTAAGTTGAAATGTACATCCAAGCTGCCTACACTTATGAATAAATTGTCAATCAGACATTAACTCTTTACATAACTATAATCATATGCTATTTAAAAATGTAATGTAAAGGCCTTGAAAATACTTGTTTTCATAAATGGTGTTCATAAATGTTTCAGAACCACGGAGCTAGACTAGCTAGCTGTAAAGAGCCATCTTCACCAAACTGAGATTGTAGCTTCAGATGAGGCAGTGGCACTCTCATGTCCTAACTTTGATGCTAGTGCTTCTACTGCTAAAGGAAACACTTTGTACTTTTTCTTTTCGAAAAAAGATTGTATATACACACATTCACCAGAAATCAGATAGCAACAATTACAATCCCTGTTATGTGAGCTGTCTTTCTCTTGGCGGGCTTACACAAAATGTAAATGTGCCACGCTGATCTACTGCATGAATGACACACAGAGTACACAAAACTTTTGGGTTTTTTAATCAATATCATCATTTTTGGAGAGCATTAATGCATGATCAGAATTACAGATGAATAGATCAGAGACTATTTTTGTATTTATTTTGTGAAAAAAAAATAAGAAAATGTTAAACCCCAGGCCTAACTTGTTTAGTCTAGGCTATACATTTCCTACTTGTTTAGTGCAGGCTAAACATCTGGGTCAAAAGATTGATAGATAACTCTGTACACTATTTGAAATGATGATTACAAATAGGCCTATACTGTATTATTATCCCTTCATGTTGTAACAAGCTAGCCTTAATTAAAATACTACCCTATGGCTTGGTTATATAAAAAATAAAGAATATTATGACTGAAAAAGAATACTGAATTATGACTGAAAAAAAAATAATTGAATGGAGCGAATTTGGAGCTGCAATTATTTTGTCGAAGCGAAGAGAAAGATGTGGAGCAGAGTCTAACCTTCACACAGAGAGCAATGAGCAGGATAGCCAACAGCTCAACTCCGCTCACAGACTCTGACCAACTCACCTGATTCACCTCTCCGAGGGTTTAAAGATTGTGACAGAAATTCAATAAACCCTGCAGGGTCTAGGCTACAACAAAAATATGTTGTAGGACTGGAACACTATGACTCAAGGACTGGATTACTATTACATCAAGACTACTGGGGTAATGAGAATAACTTACCTGAGGCAGAGATTAAGATTGCTGTTAACCCCAGCACAGTGCATTGCAGGGAGGGTGTTCTGGAGATTAAAACAGATACAAAAAATTAACTGCTAGAGGGGATGCAAACAATCCAAGCAATGCACCTGTTCTGTATGGAGGAATTTTAGGGACTTTCATAAATAAATATATACACCATGAAATAATTAGATATAAAGGGAAATATCATTTAAATGATAAATAAAATAATTTATAAAAAATATAACATTTAATGGTGTATTTCTATATTTAACAATTTATTTTACAATTTCAAGATGTATTTATTTCATGGTTGCAGGAAATCTGTCCTTATTGAATCCGTCATTGAATCTGTCACTTTCACCCATCAAAGCTGGAAGGGCGGGCTCTACCGAATACTGTTTCTTGATTGGTGAATCCACTTCATTTGTAACGCTCAGGCATTAACATGGCTGCAACGGATGACTTGATAAGCAAAATGCTGTCTAACGCAGATTCAATTTTAAGATATTACAATCTTTAAAGATAAAATCGAAGAAATTGCCGAAGAGGTTGCAATGCTGGAGTCCCTGTCACACCAGGACATACATTTGATGTTGTATTAGAAAACATTGAAGAACTTCGACAACGGAGTATGCCACGTACGGAGAGCTCCGATTGCAATGTTGCTAGCCCTGGACGTAGAATCAATTCACCCGGAAAATCGAAAAATGTGCGTCCAGATTGTAATAATTTCGGCAGTTTCAATTTTATCTGCAGTAGAAAGCATTTTCCTCACCAAGTCACACAGTGTAGCCATGTTGATACCTACGTTGGATACCCATGTTGATACCTAAGTGGATTCGCCAATCAAAAAACAGTATTCGGTAGAGCCCCCCTTCCAACTTTGATGGGTGAAAGTGACTGATTCTATAATGATAGATATCACAAAGACTGCAACCATGAAATAAAAATATTGTGAAATATGAAATTGCGCAATAAATCGTAAAATGCAGAATACACTATTAATGTTACATGTTTCTCTTTTATCAATTAAATTGTATATTTTCTGTAGATGAAATTATTTCATGGTGTATATATTTATTTAATAAAGTCCCTAAAGTTCCTTCATAGTTCGGAGTCGGTCTTCATCCAATGTTTGGCTCATATAAATTATGGATGGAGAACCTTCCCCCACCACTCAAAAGTCTACAATCCGTTCATAGATAGTTAAATTGCAATGCATTTCAGGTTTGGTCTTAAAGTGCCTTAGCGAGTTCACAACAGCCTTTCAGTGAAAATGTAGCCGAGGTGTTTTGGCTGGAATCGGGATTTGACCCAATACTTTGACCAAGAAAAACGATTTATCATGAATAATCGTTTTGAGATTAAATATCAATAACTTAACACCTTCCGCCTGCACATACATAATTACATTTACTTTCATTTCTGACTAGGGATGTAATATATATTTCAAAATTATTTACTTACTTGTACGTTCCCATTTTCTCCGGACAAGATTTAATGTGTGCGTCTACCCAGCTTGAAAGCAAAACGCGGAATAAGTGAAAATCATGGGTGTCAACTTTTTTCACTCCATTCATCTGACGTCACGATTACGGGAAAGTTGTTGCGCCAGTATCTAGGCTTACAAGTAGTTCAGTGTTAATGAGCGATCGATTTGCACAGTACGGTTAATTACAACCTAACCTATTTTACCGTGACTTCAAATACGGTACGATTTCCCATGTGCTCCTAAGAGACGCTTTGTATCACATCTACAGGCAGTGCTTGACTTGGGCCGGAACGGCGTATAGGTACTAATTTTATTAGGCAAACAGCGTTCCGGTTTCTTTTTTAGGTAAAAGAGCCGTCTGGAATAGGCTACTTTAATGGAACAAGCCTTTAACACATACATTTTGATGAACGTAGTTTAATGTTCGATTTTTCCGTTCCTGCACTTATTTTGTCCTAAGTCGCTGTCTACAGGTGTAATTGAGAAATATTAAGAATGATCCACGTCAGCATTATTGATACCCCTGGCCCATATGTTTTATAATGAGTCTAATTCTTTTTTTTTCATTGAATTACTTACATATGCCACTAGGGGACAGTAAATTGCCTTTTCTTTTTTGCAAGACGCTAGTAATTTGCCATTTGAAGCGTTACGCTGAGGCCTGGTCCACAAGTACATGGGTCTTTTTTAAAACAGGCAGATGGCGTCAAGCACTCCTCCAGCATTTTTTCATTTGGTCTGTGTCTCAGAAATGTTCTTCTTTGTGATCTGAACACCTCACTCTTAGATATTTTGTCCATTACACTTTTTTCCAATCTTCCTCTGTCCAGTGTCTATGTACCTTTGCCCATCTTAATCTTATCTTTTTATTGGCCAGTCTGAGATATGGCCTTTCCCAGAGTCACCTCTTTACTGCTGACATTGAGAATGGTGTTTTGTGGGTACTATTTAAAAAGCTGCCAGTTGAGGACATGTGAGGGGTCTGTTTCTCAGACTACATACTCTAATGTATTTGTCCTCTTGCTCAGTTGTGCACTGGGGCCTCCCACTCCTCTTTCTATTCTGGTTTGAGACAGTTTGCGCTGTTCTGTGAAGGGAGTAGTACACATCGTTGTACGAGATCTTCAATGTTTGGCAATTTCTTGCATGGAAAAGCCTTCACTTTTCAGAACAGAATAAACTGATGAGTTTCAGAAAATAGTTTTTGGCCATTTTGAGCCAGCCTGTAATTGAACCCACAATTGCTGATGCTCCAGATAATCATCTAGTCTAAAGAATTACAGGTTTTTGCTTCTTTAATCAGCACAACAGTTTTCAGCTGTGCTGACATAATTGCAAAAGTCTATTCTAATGATCTATTAGCCTTTTTAAATGATAAACTTGGATGAGCAAACACAATGTGTCATTGGAACACAGGACTGATGGTTGCTGATAATGGGTCTCTCTACGCCTATATAGATATGCCACTAAAAAATTGCCGTTTCCAGTTAAAATAGTCATTTGCAATATTAAGAATGTCTTCACTGTATTTCTTATAAATGTGATGTTATTTTAATGGACAAAAAATGCTTTTCTTTCCAAAACAAGGATATTTCTAAGTGACCCCAAATGTTTAATTGAAAGTGTGTGTCAAAGTAGCAGTGACGTGTGCTAAGCTGAGGCCTGTACTACGAAGCAGGATTTTGGGTAAGCAAGCTAACTTCAGGTTAAACCATGGGTTTTCAGTGTCACGACAGTGGTTCACTTGTCACTGCATTACATTGCCATGGTAACTTACGCTGCACACCTAACATGCTCCGGCATTTACAGTCAGCAATTTATTTGCCATCTTTTCTTCCTGCTTTTGGCAGCAGCAACTGTGTTGCTTTTAAATATATCAATTATTTATGTAATAAATAATTGATATGTTTAGTATATTTATACACACACACACACACACACACACAAACGGTTAGGGTTAGGCAAATTACTTAATCCTAATGGATTACATAATTTACCTAAAATAGATAATGTAACATTATAAATATGTAAATGTCAATATGTAACATTTGCTATGTGATCAGGAAGACAACCTCACACTTGCCTAAATCTTGTAGCTTTTTAATAACACGATTATACCCCCAAAAATATCACTGAGGGTAACATTTGGAAAATTCCCATACCTAGCTTTCAAACTACTTACTGACAGTCAGACAACGATTGTGATGTGTCTGTGATCCTGGACTTGAGCTCTCAGCACCCCCTTCTCACTCTCTTTCGCTCTCTCTCTCTCTCTCTCTCTCTCTCTGTGTATAGGCCTATGTGTGGCACACAGTCAATTCTCGTTTGTAGGGAACTGCGAATTGGTAAAAGCAAAATCTTTATTCAAATTAGTGGACTACCAGATTTATTTTAACCATAAGAAATCAACATCCGAAACTTAATATATTCCCATTTCCTATTCTCGCGGACCGGTCAGGTGACAGGATTTGGAGCAGCTGGACAGCCTCGTTCTCGCGATCCATCGTCCGTCCGCTCCAAACACACTTTATCGCTAACAACCTGGGATTGCGGTGGAACGGGAAGCGCCCCAGACAACGGATTTATCGGACTTTTTTTCCAAATATTGGACGATAAGACTTTATTCAACGAAATGGACAAGCCAACGGCATTTCTGCTGTTATGGGTTGTGACCTTGACGCAGGCATCTGAGGTAAATAAAGGGTGTTAACTGGTGCGTTTTTTTGGTGTATTGCGCGAAGCACGAACCTCCATAAGCCATTCCCCCTCCCTGTATTAGCGGAGGTTACGGATGAGCTGAAAAAAAGTGATTTCTCCAAAACTGTTTAACAATATTGCGTTTGATATAGATTTTTGTTTTAAATGTCAACATTTTTATTTCACGACACCGGAACGCAATACGTTTTAATGCGATTATATTATACAGCCTCCATTCCTCTTCCATCTCATTCCAACAACTCCGCTCATTGCAGCCTGCGTAGTAGCGAGTGAGATTTTTATCTCCGTCAAACCGTGGATGGAAATATTGAAGTCTCACTGCAAAAGTTAATATTTTCAGTTTAATTACATTTTCTTATACAGTTCTAGCTGTCAACGATCCTTGGCCGTTTGGCAGTAAATTAGATGTACCTGAAATTCCCCTAAGTATTCGTCCGTTTTCTTCTGACAAGCATTTTATAAGCGAAAATGGTAGGGCCTATTGTATCCATTATTGTAGGCTGTGACATTCTAAATCACTGATGCAGTGACGGTCCAAGAGCCTGTGGGCAATGTAGGCTACACGTTTAATCTGTACTGCTGCATACTGTTAATACATTCTGACGATAAAACCAGTTAGCATTATTCCTTTGAAAGAGTGTTGCTGTTCTGACACGGGGAAATAACTGCGCATCGACTATTGGCCGGAGATAGACCAGATTGCTACAACGTTTGCTACATTTTTTTTCTTGGAGCAGCCAGCGGAGACTGGGTGATGTGGTTAGGATAATGGTAAAGGATGAATCTTGACACAAGTAAGATGGCGTCGGTGCTGCGTTGTTGAGAAGGTGGCTAGACATCATTGCGAATGTGGCTGTTTTTAACAGGTCATTATTTGATTTTAAAGAATTCTGCAACAACATCAAATGATTCACCACAGGCCGTGTCCAATCGTGTCTGATGGATGTTTTAGCCTGGGCTTACAGTAGTACTCGATTTCATAGCGCAAGCGCAAGACCAACATAACTAAAACAAAGCATTATACCGAAACCAAGTCAGTCAACACTAGCGTGTAACAAAAAATCACTTGTTTCAACTGCTCTAATATTCAGAAACAGTCGTCTATTTCAAATATGTTTTTTCATCGTCTAAATATTATTTTGGAACGGTTACTTAAGCTGCTGTGCGCGTGTGGGTTTGTTTTGTGTGCCTGTAACCGAGCAAGCTGTCCAACTGGACACATTAAAGCACACCAAGTAATTAATTAGCTGAATCAATAACCAGAAACGGTTTGATTTGCAGGCTAGCTGACACTGCATTATTCATTAGTAGTGTGCCAGTCACATTAATCATGAAGAAAAACAATGTAGAAGCCTCACAGAGGCTCTAAATTAGGCTTTCAGTGAGGATATCAGGGAGAGGATGGGCGGGCGAAGCCTCACAGGCTGACCTGACAAACCTTTCCTGGCTCCTCAGATCGGTCAGCAGTCATTTCCCGAGTCCAGCTTCTTGCTCTAGTGTGACATGTATCTTCAGGTTGCAGTAACGGTGAGGCACTCGAAGTGACATACTGTCAAGTAACATTGGTTATGGGTGTATGTAACCCAGCGGGAGAACACTGCAGGTCTTCTGTGCTGTGGTTACTGTAGAGAACACGTCCCAGGGACATGGGTCTCTTTCTCTGCTATGAAGCAGTTTCTTCTGGGGATTTCTTCAGCTTCCCTGAGATGGTGGTGCCTGAAGTCAACTGCTCCTGTAAATGTTATTTGGTTGCTGATTGCCGTTAGCAATTGGCAGGAAGGTTAAAACAACCAATGTTTTTTCTGACAATCCTGTTGCAACTGAACACTAAAATAACAAGTTTCTTTCAGGGAATATTTTATTGCCTGGCTGCCCTACTGTGTATCGGTTGAGTTACCGTGACTAAACTTTAATGTCCAGTCCTTGTCGTAATCCCTCTACTCTTACATAGCTTCCTTCTCCCCTCTCATTTTCCGGTGTGCAATTTAGCTTGTTAACAGAGGCAAAGAGTTATTGACAAATAATTCAGACATCTGCTCTGCCTGAGGAAGTCCCTATGCTGATGTGGTTGGCTGCTGACTTCTCCAGCGTCGACATCAAGGATGGCTAATTCCAGGCCAGATGCCATGTGTTTGAGTGTGTTTTTGGGAGAGCTGGCAGAAATACATTTACATTTCACAACAAAACACTTGTACAGCTGGACAAATACTGTGTGATCATCTTGTATTTGACCATGGATTCAGGGAGGGTATCAGATCCCAGAAGTGCTTAATGGCAACCCAGGTGAATTAATTAGGATTCTAGAGCCCACCACCACCTTCAACTCAGTCTAGACAAATTAATCTGTAGTGTGAAAAAGCTTCCCAGTTGTCAGAAGACAGCAAACACCTTGTGATATCACCTCTGCTGGGAGTTTTGTCAAAGAGACCATAAGCATCTACAGAAAAGTTTTTGTTTGCTTAAAACACTGACGCAATTTCCATAATTTTGGCTCTTTACACCACCACAATGGATTGGAAATGAAACAACCAAGGTGCAACTGAAGAGCAGACTTTCAGCTTTAATACAAAGGGGTTGAACAAAAATATTGTATGAAACGTTTAGGAATTGCAACCATTTTCATACACAATTATTTCAGGGGCTCAAATATAATTGGACAAATGAACACTCATAATTAAGATGTTAATTTTTTATTCTTTGTCGAGAATCCTTGGCAGGCAATGACTGTTTGATGTCTGGAACACAAGGACATCACCAAATGCTGGGTTTCCTCCTTTGTGATGCTTTGCTGGGCCTTTACTGCTGCTGTCTTCAGTTGTTTGTTTGTGGGTCTTTCTGCCTTAAGTTTTGTCTTCAGCAAGTGAAATGCATGCTTGATTGTGTTGAGATCAGGTGATTGACTCGGCCATTGCAGAATATTCCACTTCTTTGCCATAAAAAACTCCTAGGGTGCTTTTTAACAGTATGTTAGGATTATTGTCCACCTGTAAGTGAAGTGCCGTCCAATTAATTTGTTTGAATCTGAGCAGACTATATAATTGGAAGCCATGCATGCTCATGCCATCACACTGCCTCCGCTGTGTATTACCCTAACCCATTTCTATACTTGAGGATTATGAATGGTTTGTACTGTGGTGAACCCTCTGTATTTGCTCTCGTGAAGTCTTCTCTTTATGGTAGACTTGGATAATGATATGACTACCTCCTGGAGAGTGTTCTTCACTTGGCTGGATGTTGTGAAGGGGTTTTTCTAAACCATGGAAAGGATCCTACGATCATCCACCACTGTTGTCTTCCGGGGACCACAGGCCTTTTTGTGTTGCGGAGCTCTCCAGTGTGTTATTTTTTCCTCCGAATGTACCAAACTGTTGATTTGGCCTCCTAATGTTCCTGTTATCTCTCTGATGGATTTTGTTTTGCAGCCTAAGGATGGCCTGTTTCACTTGCATAGACAGCTCCTTTGACCGCATGTTGTGGGTTCACAGCAACAGCGTCCTAATGTAAATGCCACACTGGATTCAACTACAGACCTGCTTAAGTGATAAAGAAATAACAAAGCAATAGCCCACACGTTTCCATGAAACAGCTTTTGAGTCAGTTGTCCAATTACTTTTGGTCCCTTGAAAAAGAGGGGGCTACATATTAAAGAGCTGTAATTCCTAAACCCTTCCTCCAATTTGGATGAATACCCTCAAACTATAGCTGAGGGCCTGCATTTTTTATTTAAATGGTGAACAGACCAAATAACAAAACTTGTCTGTGTCCAAATATTTCCGGATCTAGCTGTACATAGACATTTGCAATAATAATATTTGGGCTATAAGAGTTATGCCCACATCGTTATGAAACATAGCTATGAGTTATAATCTGCACCAAAGGCCGCTGTTATAATTAGGGTCTTGATTTTAATGAGATCACCAGTTCACAGCATCTTGTTTGCTTTTGAATTCTTTCCTTTGGTCTATCAACAGCAGAACAGCAGCAGACTTCTGAGTTTCTTTCTTTTTTTGCCACATATGTCTTTTTGTTGTATGTGAGACAAATGGCACAGCCAGACAGCTAGCTACAATGAAACTTCCTCTGATTGAATAACGGAACAAAAACACAATTATCCCAGTATGCTCTGCCTTTGGCCCTGTTGAAAAGGGCAGTGGGGGGGTAGACGTTGGGGGTGGTGTTGGGGGCGTCAGCAGGAAGGCGGGGGGTGACATCAGCGGGAAGGGGGGGGTTGATAATGATATATGTACAGTATTTTACTGTGTTGCATTGTGGGTAAAGAGGAGGTACAACATAGTTTTCCTGGCTGTAGCACACACTGCCCCATGATTTCACATTGTTTGTAACTTTACAAACTCCTGAGTACTTCATACAATACATTCACTGCTGCAGTGAATCCTTTGAACATTACAGTGTGGTGGTGGAAAATAGTGTGATTGGATTTATAACACAATCCCTCTCCAAAGCTAATAATCACAAGCAAATTAAAAACTATAATATCATTAAAATAGGATTTCTTTATTATATACTCCGATCAGTCATAACATTATGACCACCTGCCTAATAGTGTGTAAGTCCCCCTTTTGCTGCCAAAACAGCCCTAACCTGTCGAGGCATGGACTCCACTAGACCTCTGAAAGTGTGCTGTGGTATCTGGCACCAAGACGTTAGCAGCATATCCTTTAAGTCCTGTACGTTGCGAGGTGGGGCCTCCATGGATCGGACCTGTTTGTCCAGCACATCCCACAGATGCTCGATTGGATTGAAGTCTGGGGAATTTGGAGGCCAAGTCAACACCTTGAACTCATTATTGTGTTCCTCAAATCATTTTTGCTTTGTGGCAGGGCCCATGATCCTGCTGAAAGAGGCCAATGCCATCAGGGAATACCGTTGCTATGAAAGGGTGCACATGGTCTGTAACAATGCTCACGTAGGAGGTGTCAAAGTAACATCCACATGAATGGCCGGACACATGGTTTTTAACAGAACATTGCCCCAAGCATCACACTGTCTCTGCCCCCTTCCCCCCTAGTGCTTCCTGGTGCCATGTGCTCTCCAGGGGTCAGCATGGGCCCCCTGACTGGTCTGTGACTACGCAGCCCCATATAGATGCCCTGTGTGTCCTGACACCTTTCAATCAGTACCAGCATGAACTTTAACAGCAATTTGAGCTACAGTAGCTCGTCCATTGGATTGGACCATACGGGCCAGCCTTCGCTCCCCACGTGCATCAAGGAGCCTTGGCCGCCCATGACCCTGTCACTGGTTCACATATTTTTCATATTTTTCACTTGCTGCCTAATATATCCCACCCACTGACAGGTGCCATGAAAACTTGTTGTAGGACCCAAAAAACAAAGAGCGTTGTTAGCAGATCTCACTGTGAACCTCGACGGCTGCATGGTTGTATCCCAAAAACTGTAAGAAACCTCTGCGTTACCCTTGACCCTGACCTCTCCTTTGATGAACATATGTCTCAAAAGTTGCTTATTTCCATCTTCCAAAACATTACAAAAATCAGAAACCTTTTATCAAAAACTGATGCAGAAAAACAAATCATTGCTTTCGTTACTTCTAGACTAGATAACTGCAATGCTCTTCTCTCCGGTTACCATGACAAATCAATAAATAAACTTAAATTAGTGCTGCACACGGCTGCTAGAATCCTAACTAGAACAAAGAAATGTGTACACATTACTTCAGTACTAGCCTCTTTACATTGGCTGCCTGTTAGGTTTAGGGCTGATTTTTAAGGTTTTATTGTTAACCTATAAATCAATACATGGACTTGCTCCTACTTACCTTGCTGAAATGGTCACCCCTCTGAGCCTGGGTCCTCTCTACGTTTCTAACAAGGGCCAGCCAGTCAGCCACTCTCACTCCCTCAGAGAAATTTGCTATTCTTAGCCGGCTCCGCTACCGTGGTCCGGCAAAAAACAAGCCATGGTGTGATTGAGGCCAGCAAGACCACAGAAAAGCCTAGTTATTTAAAATAGCCTAGTTATTTGAAATAGCCTTCCTTACGTAGCAGAACGGGTTTCAATGTTTAATATGCAATGGGACAACATATATGTATATCCATATATTTCAGTCTGCATTATCTAATTAGGAAAAACTCGACTTTCAATGTTAGTTACAATATTTTCCAGGCTTGAATGAGTTCTTGCTCAATGCAAGCGACTGAAACGTGCTTGTCTTTTCAATTATAAAATTGTGAAATTAGGCTACATTATGGTGCACTGCAAAACAATTCTAAACTAGATTTAAACATACTGAAATTTAGAAGCAAACAAGTTTCAGTAAATGATCTGCACCTATAACTTTCCACAGAGCTGTCAAACCCTCTGATATCCTATGGAAAATGACATCATTTGCATGGTATTGGCTTCAAAATCCCTTATTCAGATTGGAAACAAGATTTTGGAATCAAAATATTGTGCAAAAAGATGGTTGTCTATGAAAATAATTGCGATCTGGTTCAAATTATTTTGATCAGGCAATTGTAATAATTGGTTCATAGCATTACTTAATGCTGTTTATATCTAGGCTATTATATGGCCATTTAAAACATGTCTGGTTGCTGTTCTATGTGGCAGGAAGCTTTAGCCACGTCAAATAACCATAGAAGGGTTGGAAGAAGTGAGCTCTCACTTCATCACACCTTGTAAAGTGGACATGTCTTTATAGCACTCCCTCTGTGACGCCCACTTTATAGCACTCCCTCTGTGACGCCCACTTTATAGCACTCCCTCTGTAACGCCCACTTTATAGCACTCCCTCTGTGACGCCGTCTTTATAGCACTCCCTCTGTGACGCCGTCTTTATAGCACTCCCTCTGTGACGCCGTCTTTATAGCACTCCCTCTGTGACGCCGTCTTTATAGCACTCCCTCTGTGACGCCGTCTTTATAGCACTCCCTCTGTGACGCCGTCTTTATAGCACTCCCTCTGTGACGCCGTCTTTATAGCACTCCCTCTGTGACGCCGTCTTTATAGCACTCCCTCTGTGACGCCGTCTTTATAGCACTCCCTCTGTGACGCCGTCTTTATAGCACTCCCTCTGTGACGCCCACTTTATCGCACTCCCTCTGTGACGCCGTCTTTATAGCACTCCCTCTGTGACGCCGTCTTTATAGCACTCCCTCTGTGACGCCCACTTTATAGCACTCCCTCTGTGACGCCCACTTTATCGCACTCCTTTTCCATGTGACTTTTACAGACGTTCAGTAAGGTTTTTCTGTTCCTAAACAACAGTCCTCATTCTCTCAGGAAGCCGTTGTCAGTGGTGTGGCCGGTTGTCAGTGGTGTGGCCGGTTGTCTGTGGTGTGGCCGGTTGTCTGTGGTGTGGCCGGTTGTCTGTGGTGTGGCCGGTTGTCTGTGGTGTGGCCGGTTGTCTGTGGTGTGGCCGGTTGTCTGTGGTGTGGCCGGTTGTCTGTGGTGTGGCCGGTTGTCTGTGGTGTGGCCGGTTGTCTGTGGTGTGGCCGGTGATACAGAATGTGGGCCCCAGCCGGCAGGCTCAGTTGATTAAAAGTGTCTATGCTTTTTTTATTTAATCATAACTAAAATTGTAACGGCATTAGAGTGATGTGTGTGTGTGTGTGTGTGTGTGTGTGTGTGTTTGCCGCCCAGTGAAAGGGGGGTAATATTACCTCGTGATGACCACAAAAGTAGGAATGAATATGAACCCCTGTTTTGAGTCAGAGATCACTTTGTTAAATTCCAGTAATATGAATCACTCTTTACTCAAACCTCTCTGCACTCCCTCTGTTCCTCCATTTCCCATCCTCCCCCTCTCCTCCCTCCCCCAGGTGCCTTCTGATGATGCAGTGGCTCTGCTAGCAGAGCCTCAGGTAGCCATGTTCTGTGGGAAGCTCAACATGCATGTCAACGTCCAGAGTGGCAAGTGGGAGTCTGATCCGTCAGGCACCAAGACCTGTATCGTAACCAAGGAGGGAATCCTGCAGTACTGCCAGGAGGTAGAAACCGTTAATGTTCTGGAAATGTAACCAGAACAACTGTGAAGTACGTTCCTTGAACCCCTCCTTTTCCCCAGGTGTACCCCGAGCTCCAGATCACGAATGTAGTGGAGGCCAACCAGCCAATCAGCATTCAGAACTGGTGCAAGAAGGGACGCAAGCAGTGTCGCAGTCTGGCCCATATCGTGGTCCCATACCGGTGCCTGGGTGAGACCTGTGGACACACGTGCAGGACACACGTGCAGGACACACGTTTTATGAACAAAACAAATATTGATTGAATTTCTTTAATACATTTTAGTTGGGGAGTTTGTGAGTGATGCCCTGCTGGTTCCTGATAAATGCAAGTTCCTGCACCAGGAGAGAATGGACATGTGTGACAGTCACCTTCATTGGCACACTGTTGCTAAAGAGGTCAGAACCCTTTTCAGTCATCTCCCCTCATTCTGTTGTATTTAATGTGTTCTTTAAACAGTCAATCCTCTGTTCTCTTCCTTCTCTCTTTCTACATGGTTTTCCCTTGTCTGTCTGTGTGTCTGCCTCTCTCTCTTTCTGGAATAGTCTTTCTGTAGTATTAGTTTGTTCTTTGCTGTGGTGACTCAACAATTCTTTATCTTCATCCATATTCCCCTGCAGGACTGAATGGTCTTTTTATTTGTATCACCTTTTGCATGGTTAATTTCTGAACATGTGGATAGCACAGAGTTTTGGCATATAATAAAGTCTGAAGGCCAATCTTCAGCTAGAGGCAATGAGATGTTTTCTAATTACTGTTATTGTCAGTCCTGTGGAGACCGCACAATGAATCTCCATGACTACGGGATGTTGTTGCCATGCGGCATTGACCGTTTCCGAGGGGTGGAGTTTGTATGTTGCCCTACGGAAACGCAGCGGGAGTCAGATGGAGCAGAGCAGACTGAGTCCGACGTTTGGTGGGGTGGAGCTGAGACAGAATATACCGATAACAGGTACGCACACAGACTCATGCAGACACGCACAAACACATGTACACAAAGACACAAGCCACAGTGCATACAGACACACAAACATACAGACACACACAAACATGTACACAAAGACACAAGCCACAGTGCATACAGACACACAAACATACAGACACACAAACATGTACACAAAGACACAAGCCACAGTGCATACAGACACACAAACATACAGACACACAAACATGTACACACAGACACAAGCCACAGTGCATACAGACCCACAAACAAACAGACACACAGACATGTACACAAAGACACAAGCCACAGTGCATACAGACACACAAACATACAGACACACAAACATACAGACACACACAAACGTACACACAGACACATACAAACACACAAACGTGTACAGAAAAAGGCAATGCCTTCAGTCACAAATACACATCATATTTAAAGCTACTTCTGTGTTAATTAACCAACTGGCAAAACCTTTCTTATGGGTATTTTGGGCTGTTTGAACGATTTCCACAGTTGGAAAGGAGGAGGACAATAGGAAGGGGGATACTGGGATGTGAACCCAAGTCCCTGCTGGGATGCTGTTCATGTGACTCTGACTAATGAGCTGCTCCACCAGGCTACAGACACATTAACGTTCTCCCTCTTCTGCAGCATGGCACGGCTGGCAGATCAGGGGGCTGACACCCCTGAAGATGAGGAAGATGAAGAAGAGGAGTCCTTTGACAGAGACGAAGATGGAGACGGTGATGAGGATGAGGATGAGGAAGACGATGAGGATGATGTAATTGACGAACGAGATAGTGGTGAACGCACCTCCAACATCGCCATGACGACCACCACCACCACCACCACCGAGTCAGTGGAGGAAGTTGTCCGAGGTGAGAACATGGCATGGATACAAACAGGAAGTGGTAAGAGGAGCGAACACAGCATTAATAGAAACAGGAAGGGGTCAGAGGGGAGAACACGGCATGGATAGAAACAGGAAGTGGTAAGAGGGGAGAACACGGCATGGATAGAAACAGGAAGTGGTAAGAGGGGAGAACACGGCATGGATAGAAACAGGAAGTGGTCAGAGGGGAGAACACGGCATGGATAGAAACAGGAAGTGGTACGAGGAGAGAACACGGCATGGATAGAAACAGGAAGTGGTCAGAGGGGAGAACACGGCATGGATAGAAACAGGAAGTGGTATGAGGAGAGAACACGGCATGGATAGAAACAGGAAGTGGTCAGAGGGGAGAACACGGCATGGATAGAAACAGGAAGTGGTCAGAGGGGAGAACACGGCATGGATAGAAACAGGAAGTGGTCAGAGGGGAGAACACGGCATGGATAGAAACAGGTAGTGGTACGAGGAGAGAACACGGCATGGATAGAAACAGGAAGTGGTCAGAGGGGAGAACACGGCATGGATAGAAACAGGAAGTGGTCAGTGGGGAGAACACTGCATAGATTGAAACAGGAAGTGGTCAGTGGGGAGAACACTGCATAGATTGAAACAGGAAGTGGTCAGGGGGGAGGACACGGCATGGATAGAAAGAAAAAGGTACTGGTTTTCTTTATTTCCCCAGGAATTTATGGAGAAGTTCACAATCCAAAAACATTAGTCATGTTTGCTTGAAAATGTTTGTGAACACATACCCACGTAGTGTGTGTTCATGAGTGTGTGTTCATGAGTGTGTCTCTCACAGAAGTGTGTTGGGCGCATGCTGAGTCGGGGCCATGCCATGCCATGCTGGAGCGCTGGTTCTTTGTGCCAGACAAGGGCACCTGTGCCCCTTTCCTCTTTGGAGGATGTGGGGGCAACCGGAATAATTTTGACTCAGAGGAGTACTGCCTGTCTGTCTGCAGCTCCAGCGTGTGTAAGTCCTTTGACTGGGCCCCTCTGTCCTCGATCATTGGTCCTTGGGACCGTCTCCTGACTGCCACTAAGCTGCCAGTCTGTCTGTCTAACACCGTCTGTCTGTCTGACACCATCTGTCTGTCTGATGGCTCTTAGACATTTGGAAAAACAAGTAATGTATTACTGCACTGAAAGATGATTTTACAGATCTAGTTTCAGCTTCAGCTTGAGGGTAAAATCAAATGTTTCAGTCAATTAAACTTTTATAAAGCCCTTTTTACGTCAGTAGTTGTCACAAAGTCCTTTTGCAGATACCCAGCATGAAACCTCAGAGTAAGCAACTACAACAAGTTGATCCACAGTGGCTAGGAAAAACTCCCTAGTAGGCTTGCAACCTAGGAAGAAACATGGAGAGGAACCAGAGGGTTGGCCAGTCTACTTCTGGCAGGGCTGGTGAGGACTATAATTGGCCATGCCCACTGAGCAATTCAAAGAGTCCTGTTCATTATCAATGGAGTCATGTGACCATGTGGGTGGGGCAGGGTGGGATACCTGGGAGCACAAAACTGGCATGTGATTCACAGGAAAATAGAGCCCCCCCTACAATATGTAAATGTGTGAACATTACACTTACACTACTATTAAACTGTAGCTACTTTAAAAAAAAGAATTCTGATTAATTTGGTTTCTTTTCGTTAACCAAATTATTCCTTATTGTTACCTGTGCTCCAAAAAGTGGATTGACATCATACTATTGATAGCTACATGAGCTGGTCAATTTAAACTTAATGCGTTGATAGCAAAACAACAAACGTTTTTGGGACAGATATACACCCCACATGTGGCTTGCAAACCACGCGTAGTCACACAAAAAACCAAAATGCGTTTGGGAACTGTCCATTATATTTTTGGTGGACAAGGACAGGGGAGACCAGGTGTACAAAGGACGACCAGGTGGACAAGTACAAGGGACAATCAGGTGGACAGGGGAGACCAGGTGGGCTATAGGCAGTGACAGAAGGAATCATCAGGCAGACTCTAGATCTGCAACACAACCAGTTGGACTTTGGACAGGGAGGGACAGCTAGGAGTTGTCAAGCCTGATAGTCCTGAGGCATGGTCCAAGGAATCAGGTCATCTTAGGAACAAGACACCAGAGAAATTGCATGGAGCTTTGCAGACATCCGAAAGGACACCTCAGCATTGAATCCAGACGTACCCTAGTCAGCTGGCACATAAACTGGCACACATTGAATCCAGACGTACCCTAGTCAGCTGGCACATAAACTGGCACACATTGAATCCAGACGTACCCTAGTCAGCTGGCACATAAACTGGCACACATTGAATCCAGACGTACCCTAGTCAGCTGGCACATAAACTGGCACACATTGAATCCAGACGTACCCTAGTCAGCTGGCACATAAACTGGCACACATTGAATCCAGACGTACCCTAGTCAGCTGGCACATAAACTGGCACACATTGAATCCAGACGTACCCTAGTCAGCTGGCACATAAACTGGCACACATTGAATCCAGACGTACCCTAGTCAGCTGGCACATAAACTGGCACACATTGAATCCAGACGTACCCTAGTCAGCTGGCACATAAACTGGCACACATTGAATCCAGACGTACCCTAGTCAGCTGGCACATAAACTGGCACACATTGAATCCAGACGTACCCTAGTCAGCTGGCACATAAACTGGCACACATTGAATCCAGACGTACCCTAGTCAGCTGGCACATAAACTGGCACACATTGAATCCAGACGTACCCTAGTCAGCTGGCACATAAACTGGCACACATTGAATCCAGACGTACCCTAGTCAGCTGGCACATAAACTGGCACACATTGAATCCAGACGTACCCTAGTCAGCTGGAACATAAACTGGCACACATTGAATCCAGACTTACCCTAGTGTTCAAACCCAAATCCCCAGGTTTGTTTTGTTTTCACAGACCACATAAAATTGTCTGAATTTAACACTGCTCTAGTCGATCTTAGCTTCTGAATACTGTTGGAGGTTCCATGTTCTTAACCGTGTAGTCTGAATACTGTCAGAGGTTCTGTGTTCAACGTAGTCTAAATACTGTCGGAGGTTCTGTGTTCAACGTAGTCTGAATACTGTCAGAGGTTCTGTGTTCAACGTAGTCTAAATACTGTCGGAGGTTCTGTGTTCAACGTAGTCTGAATACTGTCGGAGGTTCTGTGTTCAACGTAGTCTGAATACTGTTGGAGGTTCTGTGTTCAACGTAGTCTGAATACTGTCAGAGGTTCCATGTTCTTATCAATGTAGTCTGAATACTGTTGGAGGTTCCGTGTTCAACGTAGTCTGAATACTGTCGGAGGTTCTGTGTTCAACGTAGTCTGAAAACTGTCGGAGGTTCCATGTTCAACGTAGTCTGCATACTGTCGGAGGTTCCGTGTTCAACGTAGTCTGAATACTGTCGGAGGTTCCGTGTTCAACGTAGTCTGAATACTGTCGGAGGTTCCATGTTCAACGTAGTCTGAATACTGTCGGAGGTTCCGTGTTCAACGTAGTCTGAATACTGTCGGAGGTTCCGTGTTCAACGTAGTCTGAATACTGTCGGAGGTTCCGTGTTCAACGTAGTCTGAATACTGTCAGAGGTTCCATGTTCTTATCAATGTAGTCTGAATACTGTCAGAGGTTCTGTGTTCAACGTAGTCTATGGCAGCTTGGTAAAAGGCAGAATATGCCCTTAGAAAAATAGATTGCAGTTTTTAAACTGTTAAAGTGCAGTAGCTGCAGTCAGCTGTGTTATTTTGGATGCCATATTTATTTGTTACCCAATGACTCAGAAGAAGCATGGAAATCTAACTCAAAACTAACTGCTATAAACTGTATAATGGATTAATTATCTTCTAACACAATGTAAAACTAAAAGGATAAAAATAAAATATTTTTCTACAGATGTGCTGTTCTTTTTTAGTTCTACAGCTTCTGTAACAATAACATACTGAGAGTTGGGAATTCCACTTTACCCTATTCTGGATACCGCAATCGTGTCTGTCAAGGGGGAGTAACTATCAACATCATCAACGAACCACACAAGGTGGAATAAGGCCATTATTCATCCCCCAAGTTGACCTTTAAGCAAGAGATGGGAAAGATATTAGCACATTTCTAGCACATATCGATGAAGACATTTGAAGAAAATGTCACTGGTTGAAAATAGCCATCACACTTCCTACCTAACCCACCCACTCACATACTAACCATGTCTGTCTTCTGCTTTTGCAATAATTATATTACTCACTCAGCTCGATATCACTGGACAGTATGAGTTAGTTGAATACGGCTGTATGTGTGTGTGAAAGTGTTTTACAATATTTGTCTAGTGATGCTGCTTTTAACTGTCCATGATATTGTGTAACCTATAAATATCTGTGTGTCGTTGTATTACATTTCCCAGCCAGATTGTTCCTCTGTTTTCCTGAACTTTCTGCACAGTTAAGCAGATCACTACTGATGTGGGTACCCTGACTGTTCTGACTGGGCGAGATTCACTGATCTAATCACCAGTCTCACACACATACACAAGCCAAAAAAAATAAAAACACTAAAAATGTAACTGGTCAAGACACCGGTGTTCTCATTGACTTGTCTGGGTTAATAAAGTAAACTGGTATATATGTGATCCTTTTGGCTCAGCAGTGTCACTTTCACAGCTAGTTGCAAAGGATCTGACATCCAGTTTATCACATACTTTCATCTTTCCCATGCAACGAAGACATCATTTTACAGTTGTTAGTCTTCAGCTGAGTATTGCCAAGGTCACCACCACACTCCATTCAGTCAGAGGGGAACCTTGGGAGTTTTCAGAATGTACTCAAACAGGCCATTAGGAACATCTAGACTGAGTAGTACAATCACATCTAGGTATCTTGACTGAAACATGATTATTGACTAGCGAGAACAACGAACATACTGGATAAAAATGTGTACAATTCTACTACTTTGTATGAATACCTTTCACTTGCTGGTTGACAGTTTTTCTGTTCTAACATGTGTGTGTGTGTTTATGTGTGTGTGTGTTTATGTGTGTGTGTGTTTATGTGTGTGTGTGTTTATGTGTGTGTGTGTGTGTGTGGGCCTGATGTTCTTACGTAATACAGTTTCAGGTTTCAGAGACAGTAAAGGGCTGAGCTTTAGCTTGCCTGAGCAGTATTTAACCCCCCGTCCACCTGTCTTCACTAGTGCCCACCACGGCCCCGCCACCACATGATGCTGTGGACCACTATCTGGAGGCTCCTGGAGATGACAGCGAACATGCAGACTTCCAGAAGGCCAAGGAGAGTCTAGAGGCTAAACACCGTGAGAGGATGTCCCAGGTTGGAGAGAGAAGGGTTATCATGGGACTTACTGTCAACAAGGGATGAGAGATTGAGAGGGAGGGGTTATCATATCAATCAGCCAATCAAATGCATTAATAAAGCCCTTTTTACAACAGCAGTGCTTTACAGAGACACCCGGCCTTAAACCCCAAGGAGCAAACAACAGTAGTGTTGAATTTCAGTGGCTAGGAAAAACTCCCTAAGAAGGCAGAATTTTAGGAAGAAACCTAGAAAGAACCCAGGCTCAGAGGGGTGACCAGTCCTCTTCTGGCTGTGCCGGGTGAGATATTAAGAGTCCAATTGGAATAATTAATACATTTCTCTGGGCTAAATCCAGAGGCTATTTGATTTTAGACTAGGTCAGAAGTATGACCAGGTGGACAAGGACAGGGACAACCCCCTTGAATGAGGGCCGAGTATTGCCAGCAGCGTACAGCCCAATTGCACAAGTGCGCAACAGAGAGTAAACAACAAGCCAGTGACTCTTCCCCCGAAAGGCATTGGAGGGAGGGCATCCCAGTAGTGACGAGAGCCCACCTGGCAAGACAGTAAGGGTGGACAGTATCAAGCCTACTGGTCACCTTCACGCCCCGGGCCAGGCTACACCTAATTATAAACCGTGCTGTAGAGATTAGTTTTTAGTAGACACTTGAAAGTTTGCACTGAGTTGGCATTTCTAACCTTAATTGGCAGATCATTCCACAGTAGTGGAGCTCTATGAGAAAAGGCCCTGCCTCCAGCTGTTTGTTTAGAAATTCTAGGTACAATTAAAAGGCCTGCATCTTGCGATCTAAGGTTACGTGTAGGTATGTATGACTGGATAATTTCAGCAAGGTAAGTAGGAGCAAGTCCATGTATTGATTTATAGGTTAAGAGTAAAACCTTAAAATCAGCCCTAACCCTAACAGGCAGCCAGTGTAAGGACGCTAGTACAGGAGTAATGTGTTAAAAAAAAAAATCTAGTTAGGATTCTAGAAGCTGTGTGCAGCACTAATTGAAGTTTATTTATTAATTTGTCTGGATAACCAGAGAGAAGAGCATTGCAGTAATCTAGTCTAGAAGTAACGAAAGCATGGATTAATTTTTCTGCATCAGTTTTTGATAGAAAGTTTATCAAAAATATAATTATCTATATGATATAAACTTCTATCAAGTTTATATTATATAGAAAGTCATATTTTATATGTTCTTCAAAGGAGAGGTCAGGGTCAAGGGTAACGCCAAGGTTTTTTACAGTTTTTTGGGATACGACCTAACAACGCTATTTGTTTCTTGGGTCCTAAAAACGAGAATTTCTGTTTTACTTGAGTTTACGAGCAAGAAGTTCTTTGTCATACACTTCCTAATATCTGAAACGCATGCTTCCAAAGTAGCTAATTTAGGGGCTTCTACATGCTTCATTGAAATATGTAACTGTGTGTTATCAGCGTAACACTGAAAGTTTACATTGTGATTTCGGATTACATCGCCCAGAGGGAGAATATATAGTGAGAACAATAATGGGCCCAGAACCGAGCCTTGAGGAACACCAAAGCATACCTTTGACTTGTCAGAGGATATGCCATCCACACTAACAAACTGATATATTTCAGATAAATAAGATTTAAACCAGGCTAGAAAATGTGGGTTTCCAGTCTCTCTAAGCGAAGGGAGTGATCAATAGTGTCAAAAGCAGCACTAAGGTCAAGAAACAACAGGACGGATGCGGAACCTTTGTCTGAGGCCATTAGAAGGTCATTTGTTACCTTCACGAGTGCAGTCTCAGTACTATGATGGGATCTGAAACCAGACTGGAGTATTTCATAAATGTTATTTGTCTTTAAGAAGGCATTCAGTTGTTGGGAAACACATTTTTCTAAGATTTTTGAGAGGAACAGGAGGTTTGTTATTGGCCTATAATTGTTTAATATGTCGGGATCCAGATTAGATTTTTTTAGGAGGCTTAATTTCCGCTATTTTTAGTGCGTTTGGTACACATCCGGAGGAAAGGGAGCAATTCAGTCATATGACTGACTGTCCCTAGGTGATGAAAGATGGACAGAGAAGTGTTATCATGTAACTGACTCTCCATGTGATGAGAGATGGAGTGTTTATCATATGACTGACTGTCTCTCCAGGTGATGAGAGAGTGGGAGGAGGCAGAGCGACAAGCCAAGAGTCTCCCTCGCGCCGACAAGAAGGCTGTCATCCAGGTAATTGGGCTGAGTTTCTACCTTTGTGACTATGTGTGATGTGTGTTTTTGGGACTGTGTGTGAGGTGTGTTTTTGGGAGCGTGTGTGACGTGTGTTTTTGGGAGCGTGTGTGACGTGTGTTTTTGGGACTGTGTGTGACGTGTGTTTTTGGGACTGTGTGCAGCACTTCCAGGAGAAGGTGGAGGCCCTGGAGCAGGAGGCAGCAGGGGAAAGGCAGCAGCTGGTGGAGACACACATGGCCCGGGTGGAGGCTCTGCTCAACAGCCGCCGTCGTGTGGCTTTGGAGAACTACCTGAGTGCCCTGCAGGCCAGCCCTCCACGGGTACAGGAATGGAAGGGTTAACGTGGAAATCTGGATCTATAAAATATGTATTCTCATGCTTCACTCTCTGTCTCTCTCTCTCCCTTCTCCCCCCACCACCTCTATCCCTCCCTCTCTCTCTCTCTCAGCCTCGTCAGGTCTTGGGCCTGTTAAAGAAGTATGTCCGTGCAGAGCAGAAGGACAGACAACACACCCTGAAACACTACGAACATGTTCGCATGGTTGAGCCCAAGAAGGCAGCTCAGATCCGACCACAGGTCCCCCCAACCACTATAATACACTACCCACAAACAGCAACCCATTATACTACATTACTCCCCCAACCACTATAATAACCTACCCACAAACAGCAACCCATTATACTACATTACTCCCCCAACCACTATAATAACCTACCCACAAACAGCAACCCCATATACTACATTACTCCCCCAACCACTATAATACACTACCCACAAACAGCAACCCATCTCCCAACCAGTACCTGTAAGCACATTGATCTTCTGTGTCCTGTGTAATATTTGGCCTCTGCACTTTGACCTCCAGGTGATGACACACCTGCGTGTGATTGACGAGAGGATGAACCAGTCCCTGGGGCTTCTCTACAAGGTTCCCAGTGTAGCCAATGAAATCCAGGACCAAGTGTGTGAGTGTCCATCCTACTCCCAGCTAAATACTGCTGTGTCATGATGTTATTCAGTCCATAATCTGTCTTTGGTAAAACTGGCCCCTTTGTCATGTTGGTGTCTAGCTGTCCTGATGCAGAGGGTTCAGTCAGAGTTGTCTCAGCAAGTCTCATCTCTGCAGAGCGATGGAAGGGTGAGTTTTACACACACACACACACACACTCGCCAGTCAGCCAACACACACACTCGCCAGTCAGCCAACACACACACACGCCAGTCAGCCAACACACACTGACTGACTGGCGAGTGTGTTGGCTGTGTTGGCTGACTGGCGAGTGTGTTGGCTGTGTTGGCTGACTGGCATGTGTGTGTGTGTGTTGGCTGACTGGCGAGTGTGTGTGTGTGTTGGCTGACTGGCGAGTGTGTGTGTGTGTTGGCTGACTGGCGAGTGTGTGGGTGTGTTGGCTGACTGGCGAGTGTGTGTGTGTGTTGGCTGACTGGCGAGTGTGTGTGTGTGTTGGCTGACTGGCGAGTGTGTGTGTGTGTTGGCTGACTGGCGAGTGTGTGTGTGTGTTGGCTGACTGGCGAGTGTGTGTGTGTGTGTTGGCTGACTGGCGAGTGTGTGTGTGTGTTGGCTGACTGGCGAGTGTGTGTGTGTGTGTGTGTTGGCTGACTGGCGAGTGTGTGTGTGTGTGTGTGTTGGCTGACTGGCGAGTGTGTGTGTGTGTGTGTTGGCTGACTGGCGAGTGTGTGTGTGTGTGTGTTGGCTGACTGGCGAGTGTGTGTGTGTGTTGGCTGACTGGCGAGTGTGTGTGTGTGTGTTGGCTGACTGGCGAGTGTGTGTGTGTGTGTGTGTTGGCTGACTGGCGAGTGTGTGTGTGTGTGTGTGTGTGTGTTGGCTGACTGGCGAGTGTGTGTGTGTGAGTGTTGGCTGACTGGCGAGTGTGTTTGTGTGTGTGTTGGCTGACTGGCGAGTGTGTGTGTGTTGGCTGACTGGCGTGTGTGTTGGCTGACTGGCGTGTGTGTTGGCTGACTGGCGTGTGTGTGTGTGTTGGCTCACTGGCGTGTGTGTGTGTCTGTTGGCTCACTGGCGTGTGTGTGTGTCTGTTGGCTCACTGGCGTGTGTGTGTGTCTGTTGGCTCACTGGCGTGTGTGTGTGTGTGTTGGCTCACTGGCGTGTGTGTGTGTGTGTGTGTGTTGGCTCACTGGCGTGTGTGTGTGTGTGTGTTGGCTCACTGGCGTGTGTGTGTGTGTGTGTTGGCTCACTGGCGTGTGTGTGTGTGTTGGCTCACTGGCGTGTGTGTGTTGGCTCACTGGCGTGTGTGTGTTGGCTGACTGGCGTGTGTGTGTGTTGGCTGACTGGCGTGTGTGTGTGTTGGCTGACTGGCGTGTGTGTGTGTGTGTTGGCTGACTGGCGTGTGTGTGTGTGTGTGTGTGTTGGCTGACTGGCGTGTGTGTGTGTTGGCTGACTGGCGTGTGTGTGTGTTGGCTGACTGGCGTGTGTGTGCGTGTGTGTTGGCTGACTGGCGAGTGTGGGTGTGTGTGCGTGTGTTGGCTGACTGGCGAGTGTGTGTGTGTGTGTGTGTGTTGGCTGACTGGCGAGTGTGTGTGTGTGTGTGTGTGTGTTGGCTGACTGGCGAGTGTGTGTGTGTGTGTGTGTGTGTGTGTGTGTTGCTAACTGGCGAGTGTGTGTGTGTGTGTGTGTGTGTGTGTGTTGCTGACTGGCGAGTGTGTGTGTGTGTGTGTGTGTGTGTGTTGCTGACTGGCGAGTGTGTGTGTGTGTGTGTGTGTGTGTGTGTGTGTGTGTTGCTGACTGGCGAGTGTGTGTGTGTGTGTGTGTGTGTGTGTGTGTGTGTTGCTGACTGGCGAGTGTGTGTGTGTGTGTGTGTGTGTGTGTGTTGCTGACTGGCGAGTGTGTGTGTGTGTGTGTGTTGCTGACTGGCGAGTGTGTGTGTGTGTGTGTTGCTGACTGGCGAGTGTGTGTGTGTGTGTGTTGCTGACTGGCGAGTGTGTGTGTGTGTGTGTGTGTGTGTGTTGCTGACTGGCGAGTGTGTGTGTGTGTTGCTGACTGGCGAGTGTGTGTGTGTGTGTGTGTGTGTTGCTGACTGGCGAGTGTGTGTGTGTGTGTGTGTGTGTGTTGCTGACTGGCGAGTGTGTGTGTGTGTGTGTGTGTGTGTTGGCTGACTGGCGAGTGTGTGTGTTGTGTGTCAGGCATTTGAGTTGTGTGTTGACAGACTGGTGAGTATGTGTGTTGTGTGTTGGCAGACTGATGGCAGGGTGAGCTATGGCAATGATGCCCTGATGCCCGACCAGGCATATAGTTCTGCCCCTTTGGACCCCGACATGGGCCTGGACCGACTGGGCTTTATTCACCCGGAGAGCTTCAACCAGCCCAACACAGAGAACCATGGTGAAGCACTGCTGATGTTTCCGGCATTATTCATTACATTGGTCACACTCCGAAGCTTTTGTCTGACTGCTTTCTCTGTTTCTAAAAACAGTTGAGCCTGTTGACGCTCGTCCAGTTCCTGACAGAGGTCTGCCCACTCGACCTGGTAAGTGTGTGGGTGTGAAGTAAATCTATAATAGGGTTTTCTCTATGAGTATGTCTATAATAGGGTTTTCTCTATGAGTATGTCTATAATAGGGTTTTCTCTATGAGTATGTCTATAATAGGGTTTTCTCTATGAGTATGTCTATAATAGGGTTTTCTCTATGAGTATGTCTATAATAGGGTTTTCTCTATGAGTATGTCTATAATAGGGTTTTCTCTATGAGTATGTCTATAATAGGGTTTTCTCTATGAGTATGTCTATAATAGGGTTTTCTCTCTGAGTGTGTATATAGTTGGATTTTCTCTATCAATATGTCTATAATTGGATTTTCTCTATGAGTGTGACTATAGTTGTGTTTTCGCTATGAATGTGTCTGTGGTGCTTGTCATGTTTGCTTCTTTAGTGTGTATGAGGTCTGACTTATTGTTAATTTCTCTGTGTGTTCAGTCTCTGCTCTGAAGCCAGAGGAGTTCCCAGAGGTGCGGATGGAGAAGGAGAGGCAGAGCTCCAGCTATCAAGTGCACCATGAAAAACTGGTAGAGAAACCTGCAGTACTAAGACAAATTAATCTATTACAGATGGGCATAGCAGCTTAACATATTATGTTTATGAAACTATTGTTTATCTGTGTATTGGAGAATGGAGTTAAATACCGTTCCCATCTCTAACTGCAGAAGTTCTTGGGTTGGAGGTTGACTGGTGTCCTCGTTGGGTTGGGTATTGACCGGTGTCCTCGTTGGGTTGGGTATTGACCAGTGTCCTCGTTGGGTTGGGTACTGACCAGTGTCTTTGTTGGGTTGGGTACTGACAGGTGTTTTTTGCTGAGGACGTGGGCTCCAACAAGGGTGCCATCATCGGCCTAATGGTGGGTGGGGTTGTCATAGCAACGGTCATCGTCATCACTCTCATAATGCTGAGGAAGAAGCAGTACACTTCCATCCATCATGGAGTCATTGAGGTAAGTCAGGGAGGTGGGTGTGTGGGTGGATAGGTTTGTTAACCTGGTGTGTGTGTGTGTTAACCTGGGCTGTGTGTTTATGTTCTAGGTGGATGCTGCAGTAACCCCAGAAGAACGTCACCTTTCTAAGATGCAGCAGAATGGCTATGAGAACCCCACATACAAGTTCTTTGAACAGATGCAGAATTAAGGACCACTTGACCCCTCCAAGACCCTGAACCCTTCTTAATCCCTTACACCTAGGCCCCATTCCATGTTGGTCCCTAAACCCTTCTTAATCCCTTACACCTAGGCCCCATTCCATGTTGGTCCCTAAACCCTTCTTAATCCCTTACACCTAGGCCCCATTCCATGTTGGTCCCTAAACCCTTCTTAATCCCTTACACCTAGGCCCCATTCCATGTTGGTCCCTAAACCCTTCTTAATCCCTTACACCTAGGCCCCATTCCATGTTGGTCCCTAAACCCTTCTTAATCCCTTACACCTAGGCCCCATTCCATGTTGGTCCCTAAACCCTTCTTAATCCCTTACACCTAGGCCCCATTCCATGTTGGTCCCTAAACCCTTCTTCTAGCTTGTCATGTGTTGTTTTCAATGTGTCTGAACGGAATGGATTGGTGAAACCAGTATGACTGAAGCTCTGTGTAAACTGATGGGCTCTTAGGGTTAGGGGCCGAAATGGAACCAAGCCCCACACTCCCCTTCCCTTTCTTGTAGAGTGCAGCACATCAACATCCATAGCTATGATTAGTAAGACAAAGGTATTGTTCTTCTATATCTATTTTAGCCAATCACAGATCAGATCCTGCAGGGTTTGTACAGAACATAACTGTGGGTCAGCCCTCCACAACTCATCTCACAGGTCTGACGGGTTAAAACGAGGCCCCATATTTCCCCTGCAAGCTTCCTTCCTTTTCCCCAACCCTTCAGAAGCACGGTCACCACCTCCATCTCCCCCATACACTCCTCTCTGGCTCCCCCTCTCAGATGACAGCTGTGATGTGTTTGGTGATGACATAACAGCTCTTGGCGCCAGCAATGGAAGCAAGGCTTCAGTCTGCTCTGAGCGCGTCTGCAGGATTATTTACCCGAAGCGTTTCAGGTTTGTTTTTCAGGAAAAAAAGATATCCCCCCAAAAAACTAAAAATATATATGAACAATACATCATCAGAAATATGTAAAAGGCGAAGAAATAATGAATGTTTGCGTTTTATATTTTTATTTTGTGCGTAATGTATTGAAATACGGCAACAAAAAATAGCTGTAATTATATGTAGTGCATGGCAATATTGATTGACAGATATATGTGGAGAGAACCCAGCTCCTGTCTTACCGACTGGGCTTCTCATGTAGTTTTTTAGCAGGATTGTACATTTTTGTGTCTTCTTTGTGATCTTGTGATATGAAGAAGAGAAAAAAGTATTTAGAATCTGGTCTGCTTTGTTGTCATGGAGACATGCTTTAAACAGAATCTGTGCTCTCCCCCCGCCTCATCCTTTGTTAGCTGCATGGGTTGAATGATCCCTATATGTAATATAATATGAAGTGTAATAGTATCTGAGAGGAAGTCGATTGTGTTACTGTTTGCGTTTTATGCACTCTGAGTTTCGTTTAGAGAGTCTGATTATTACTGGTATTAATGCTGTTTATCGGTATTTCTCAGTCAGTTAACTGATAATCAATCTGGTTTTCCCAGTCAGTAAACTGATAATCAATCTGGTTTTCCCTGTCAGTTAACTGATAATCAATGTCCATGGATTTATTTAAGCTCCCTTCCTTATTTTGGCATTCTGGAAATCTCAACATTCCACTCTGTTTGACCTATTTCTATATGGTCTGTGAAGACCTATGAATATCATTTATGGAAACAGAAATCATTCTCAGGCTCTTTCAAGCTCTCGTCCTATATTTTCTATCTATTACACATTCACAACAGCCCTGCCTACCTTCTCTCTACCATTCCCTTTGTGCTGTGTGTGTGTGTGTGCGTGTGTGCGTGCGTGTGTGTGTGTGCGCGTGTCTGTCTGTCTGTGGTAAGAGGAGGATAGCGATTAGAATGTACAATTGACATTCCTCATCTTTCCTCTCATCACACCCACACACTCACTCTTGAACACATTGCCTTCACAATGTCTTGATACACAACACCACTATTTTTCCATCTTTTCTTCTTTAAAACATGTACAGTGTATTGCGTGGTCCCTTTCTTGCTTGTCTTCATGAAGTCTGTCCTCCTGGCTTTAAAAGCAGAGGCTGAAGAAATACTGACCTCAGACCAGTATAACGATTGAACTCGGACCAATGTGTATGAGCCTAAATACATGGCCCTTTTAAGTGTGCAACTTTGTAGAATTTTCAGATAGAAATGTGTTTTGTAGAACAGAAAACATTGTCAGATAGTATTTGTTACATTTCTATCTGCAACATTCTGAATAAATATTTCATCTAACAGAGTGCACCCCAGATCTGGGATCAGTATTTAGAGGCAATAGTAGAAACAAGACATTTCCTGTACCCTAAATGTCCAACAGCCTCCAATAGAAATGAATGTGACATTCATATGGTGCAATTATTCCACACATCACTACACACAGAATAAAGCTCTTGAATCAGGTCAGTGTTTTGATGTTATCAAGGATACTCCTTCAGGGTATCTGCTGGGCTCGTTTGGAAAGAAATCTCCCTGGATTTTGCCCATCGGATAAGATTAAATGTATAGAAATAGAATGAAAATGGTTCTCATGGTCAACTCAACACTGTTCTGTTAATTACATTTCTATGTGTTTAATTATACACGAAAGGCAAAAAGCAGGGCCCTGTGCAAAACTTTGATTTTACTTATATAATAGGATTCTGTTACTATGCCCAGTGGTTGGTGAAAATGAAGGCATTCATTCATTTGTTAATTCTGACTCTGTGTACCTATACAAATCATTTGCTTAAACTGAGAAAATGCTTTCTACACTTTATGCCATCAATAAAATTTAGAATGTACATACAAATATCTGGTGTTAAATGTATATTCTGTAAATGTAGCTGGAATCCAAAGAAGAACTGTTTATCTAGGAGGGTGAGAAGGCATACACATCACACTGAATTAGCATGGTGGTGCTAGCATGTCAGATCAAGGACAAACCCAGTCTTTAGGAAAACACCTGGCACTTTATTCCCCCTGGTGGACAGAAAAGGTCCAGCTCATCAGGGAAACACAAAATAAAATACAAAACAGATCCTTTATAAATGGAAAATATGAAAATACACTGCCCTTATGGCTATCAAAAACAGTACCGGTATATACAATGGAAACGATACTAAGCTGGAGATAAAGGAACAAAAAAATGCAAAGTTCATTTTATTATCCAACACATACGCACCACTCAAACACTCATGCACACATTATCCATAATGTCACACTCATTCCAGACACTCCCTCCAGTCCAACAAACCTCTCCCTCCTGGTTAAAATAAGAAAATAACCTTCCAAATGCCACAGCCCATCTCCAACTAAACCCAAAGGAGTGGGACAAAGTTGCCCATTGACACAAGGACAGGTGATCATTTCCACTTTCCTAGATCTGTGCCTAAGGGAATCTTCTATCAGGAGCAGTCTTGGAGCCCCAGCCCCCCCCCCCCTCCCCTCTCCTCCCCCCTAGCTGTCCGTGGCAGAGGTGGCCAGCGTCACCGTGGTGATAGGCTGGCCAATCCCATGCAGCTGAATGCGGGCCAGCTTCTTCTGTTCACACTCTGTCACCAGGTTGTTGAGCTCTGCTGCGCTGTAGCCAATCAAAGTCCTCAGGTCACAAACAAACTTGTAGACGAAGCGCTTGCCCTGCACCTTGCTAATCATGTCACCATCGTAGTAATACCTGAGAAGAACATTTCACATAAATAATGAAAGATGAGTGGAAAAGACAACAGTTTAGGAGACAGACAAGGCATACGACAGAGTCTGACAGACACACCTGAGAGCTCGGCTGAGTTTCTCATAGTTCATGGTGGGTTTGTTCTTGCGCTGGCCCCATTTCTGGGCCACCAGTTCAGGCTGGTTGAGTTTGAACTCCCCCTCCTCACCCACCCAGGAGATACAGTCTCTGGCATCCTTATCAGTCAACAGCTCCAGCAGGAACTGCCACAACTGGATCTGACCGTTGTTACCTGACAGGTGAGACGGAGAGGTGACTGTGTGTCCATGTGCATGTTCACACTCACTGTTAAGACCCCCATAGAATCACAACCATAAACACGCACCAAAAATGTAGAAGCTGAGTCAATTCCATGTGCCTCTGTGATTAACTGACTATGGAGAAAAAAACTACGGAATTGTTCATGTGAGATTAAATGACCAAGTCTGTTTCAGTCCGTTACACCTCACCCAGATCCAGCCTTAATCAAATTGTTGTCAAAGAGCAAAACAGTATGAAGTGTCCTTGACACACACACACACACACACACACACACACACACACAAGCAGTCGGTGTACCTGTGCGGTTGCCTGGTGAGCTCCGCTCCTCTCCCCCCGAGATGCGTGGCGTTCTGGGTCCACGGCTCTGCTTCAGCACCTTGATGGTGGCAGGCGTGGTCTGCACCGCGGCAGGGATAATCTGTACCTCTGGGGGTGGACAGGAAAATGAACAACACAGCCAAACTAATCAAATGACAACAGACACAAGGACATCCGTGGTCCCTGGGGATATCCTCCAATCATCTTTTGCTCCTCCATCAATCGTTCACGTTGTTGCCATGATCACTAACATCTCATAGACACCCCTAACATTTGGCTAGAAATGTAAAGGGGCTAATGACAGTTCTGTGTAAATCACATCAAACAGGCTTGGGAATGCCATAACCCTAACAAAGCCATAACCCTAACAAAGCCATAACCCTAATAAAGCCATAACCCTAACCCTAAAGCCATAATATTCTCAAACGTACTTTCAGATGGCAATGTTGTCATTAGCTAGCAAATTCCGTCAAGAATAGGTAGCGATGGAAATTCAGTGGACTCCCCTAAATATTAACTAGCAAGTTAACGTTATACTGTATGTAACATTAATTTGATAAAACGTATTTAGATTTTATCTACTAATCACCTGCCTTCAGATTCAAGGCTTTATCAAGGCTTAGTAATGCACCAAATCTTCAGCTACCATTGAGGAAACATTCAACAGAATTCCCAGTTGGTCATCAGCCCCAAAAGTAACGTTCAAATCAGTATGTGAAGATACGTATAATCTGAGTTATAATTAGCCCACATATTCGTTGGCCGATTAAAAGTTTGACTATCTGGACATTTTTGGTGTGAAAACAGTCATTTTCTGTATGGGGTGGATCTACTCTGCTGAGTGCAACATTCAAGTTACAGCATTGTAAATCACAGAAATAAATAAAATCAAAGCAGCATTTTACTTATTCCTTGAAACAAGTCTACAGTAGGTTTGACTTTTCAGGACTCAGTCAAATATTCTAATTAAAAATCTGTGTGAAAAGTCAACCACTCACACAAGGAGAACAAGATGCTGTAGTAGGAACTTAAGGGTGACAGTGAGTCAGAGACAGGAAATAAACATACGTTGGTCAATGGTGACTGTGGCTTCCTGTCCAGACTGGTCCTGACTGGCCAACACATCTGTAAAGACATGAATATATTTGATCATGCTCATACTCTCTCATGCACTTTCCTTAGCTTCTGTTTTGACAGAAAACCACACACATACAGACAATACCACACACTGACACCAGTGAGTCAACATACAGACACTACCACACACTGACACCAGTGAGTCAACATACAGACAATACCACACACTGACACCAGTGAGTCAGACAGACAGACACTACCACACACTGACACCAGTGACTCAGACAGACAGACAGACACTACCACACACTGACACCAGTGACTCAGACAGACAGACACTACCACACACTGACACCAGTGACTCAGACAGACAAACAGACACTACCACCAGTGACTCAGACAGACAGACAGACAGACACTACCACACACTCACATTTGCGAAGCAACTCCAGATGACTCCAGAGGATCTCTCCACTGGGGACCCTCTGCAGGAACTCTTCCTGGGTGAAGGAGCAGAGGTTGTGACCCGAGATGTGAATCCCTCCCACCTCCATTTCATCAATGCTGAACTCTTTCATCACCCACACGGCCCAGTGGATCACCTGGTCTGCCGTCCATTGTACTGGGTCTTAAGAGAAGAGAGGCACATTACACACTAGAAGGCTGTGACTGAATACAGCTTGTTTGTACGTTAAACACCATAGGGGCGTAGGTCCTCACCATAGGGGATCCCCAGGCGGACCTGCTCTTTGCGGTATCCTTCTAGGGCAGCAGCCCAGCGGGTGACCTGCTCCGACGTGTCGTCTGACAGGGAGGATCGCTCCACTGCAATCAGCTGTCCGTCCTCCATCATGGTACCCTCCTCCCCCGCCGCATCTGGGTCAATCACCACCTCCACTGTCTCCACAGGCTTCACAATCTCCAGAATGTTCAACTTCTCCTCACCTAGATGATGGGAGAGAGGGGAGGTTAGAGTGTGATGGAAGATTAGTGACAGTCTGATTGATATGGTGCAAGATGTGTGTGTCTTCAGATTGGATGCTGGTGGTAAACCCTGGGGCAATGTCTACGCTTTGGCTACCTGGTGCCAGGGTTGTGGTAAACCCTGGGGCAATGTCTACGCTTTGGCTACCTGGTGCCAGGGTTGTGGTAAACCCTGGGGCAATGTCTACGCTTTGGCTACCTGGTGCCAGGGTTGTGGTAAACCCTGGGGAAATGTCTACGCTTTGGCTACCTGGTTTGGTGATGATCTGTAGGCTGAGCTGCACTGTGCCATCTGTCTTCACTCCTTGGTCAAAAAGGCTGTGGTCTGGATGCAGCTGGAAAGCAAGAAAGAAAAGGCGACAGGAGAGCAAAAGACAGGAGAGGGAAAGACCAGAGGACCAGAGAGGATAAAACAGAATAGGGCAGAATAAGAAGAGGTGAAAGGATGGAGAATAAGAGACACAGTCAGGGTGACAAATAAATTGTATATCTAGAACATATAAAACAAAAAAATACATTCTCAACATGAGACGCTCCATTAATATCAATTCTGGGCACAAGCATCTTTAGACAGTTTATTGTTATAACCACTGGATGAATATGGCCTTGATAAGCTTTAAGGAATATGGGCAAGTATTTCAAACCCCATAAATAAAAGCTTCATGTACCTGGATGTCCTGTAGACAGATCTCATATCCATCTAGTGACATCTGGATGCGGGGTTCCAGGAGCTTTTTCAGATTACCGATTGGCTCATTGATGTCTATGTCCTGTTGAATCAGATCAGCTGATGTGATGGTCTGTTCCTCAATCCTGGAAATGACACCACAAACACACACACAGTAATGGTAATCAGGAGCATTAGAGCTCTCTTAAATTAAGGGCTTATGGATGCTTGTTTACATGGTAAAATATCACACTCACCCTTCCTCCAGACAATCCTGTTTCTCCTGACCATCAATCTCAATTTCTATCATCTCCTCTGCTTCACTTTTAGACATGGCTGTACACCAAGCTCAAACCTATTCTGAGGATAAGACAGGTAGTGATTGGGGTATAAGTAGCCATCATTATTAAAACATTATTAAACATTAAAATATATATATGTAATGTTGCAAAAAGTCAGGTTTCATATCAGATATAATGAAATATTATTACAATTACATTCAGGACTACTTGTAAAACTGTCATTTGACTATCATTGTGACTTTAATGGTACATAATTGTCATTAATGCATTTTATACAAGTAATATACAATAGTAAAAACATCAACAAGGTTAATATAACTAGTGTAGTGACAGAGCTTGATGGGAATTGAGTTAAAGCAGCCTCGATTTCCATTGGGTGGCAGAGTTATGTGTGCGCTAAAGTACTAACTCGAGGGCGAGGCCTCTCCAAAGCGTAGGCCTTGCGGTGGGCCATTAGTTGATAAATCGTGAATTACACTAGATCAATTGAAGTTCATCTGAATGTAAACATTTCGCAAAATTATAGATACCAATATATACGTGTAGCATAGCTCTACAATGTTGAAGCAATACAAAGCTTCCTAGCTAGCATATTTGTAAGATGTTTCGTGGAGGGGCGAGGCATGCGCTAAACGGGGTCGGACTCATGTGAAATACACAAATCATACAGACTAAAACACATAATTCACTAAATAGCTGATTTAAATGTCGATTTAAATACACTCTGAAACTTAGAATCTGGAAAACTTTGAAACGGAAATGGAAGAAACGGAAACAAAACAGCAGAGGGGCAAATGCAAAGGAGCCGGAAATCCTGGCTAAGTTTAGTGCAGTGTACAGACTTCCGAGAGCGGCCAGGGGAAAATACGGGAGTAATTTACTCGATTAAAATATACAATTAATGATACTGATAACATTATGAAAGCGTATTGCAATTACACTAAACCTGTAACGCATGAACGCGATGAGCAGTTGGACTATAATGAACAAGCTGCGGTTGTCGTTAGCAATTATTAGCTGTCTAGCTGCTACCTTTGCTTGCCTTTAGCTAACATTTTGGATGGACTTCTTGATATGGCAAAGCGTGTACTGTACTCGTTTTTACAGTGTTTTGAAAGAGGTAAATTATTTCATTCAGTAGTATTTAGACTTAATGTCACTGCAAGTGATTGTTTTAAACGCATTTACTATTCCATGAGCCATAGCTGATCAACTAGCTAACTACGGAGTATTAGAAGCTAGGCTAGCTAAGTTAACAGTTTGATACAAAAAGCGGGAAGACCAACGGGGCATAGTGAAAGAATTAACAATTCCTTTCAGATAGACAATGTAGCTAATAGATGTAATACATACATAAAAATATGACGCACATACCTCTTCAAATATACACTCCAAGATTGTGAATTGATTTGACTCGATGTAGGATAGCAAGCTAGCTAGCCTTTCCACTCATCGAATTCATGCAAGTATTTGGTCAACAAGACTAGAGGGGGCGGGGACAAGGTTGTTTTTTAGACATAGTTCACTTTTTGGTTCAAATAAATCATTCGATTTGTGTGAATTTTGTTGCAATTAGATTTGCGTGTATATGTATGATGTTTGATATCAAGGTATATACGTATGGACACTTTTCAGCATGTATTTCACTTCGACCAGTACGCTTTGTATAAAAGAACAATCACTGTGCATCCATCAGTATTCCCTTTCCCTCCATGTCCTAAATCGTTTTTATACTCGCAGCTATAGTCATACAATCTCAATCCTTTGAGGCTTAACTTACATTGTAAGTTAATGAGATAAGTTACAATAACTAAAAATGTCATAGTTCCAGTTCATAATAAAATATGATATACTGTTGATAATATGTAGTAATCTAGAAGATCGTACCAGTAGTTCAGTTCATAATAAAAGCATATTATATAGTGTTGGTAATGTGTAGAAATCTAGAAGATCGTACAAGTAGTACCAGTTCCAGTTCATAATAAAAGCATATTATAGTGTTGGTAATGTAGTATAGAAGATCGTACCAGTAGGTGGCATCTGTATAATGCTTAGACACCTCATGCTCACTGCACAAAAGGTACCTTACCCAAGAGAATAAATAATAACATGGTGTACAGTAACTGATTCACTGCTGGGTCGTTCACTACAGCCACTCAGACAATTTCAGTGCCCAAATAATCACATTTCACAACCACTGTTTTTAAGTTACCTATTGTGTCTATGTTAAGTACGTCTATATTGTATTACAAAGTGATTTTTTCCCCCTGTCCAAGTGAATAAAATTCGGATTTATCCATCTATCAGATAATATTCCATTACCCTGTCCTGCCCTTTCGCAGAAAATCCAGTTGACCACGGATCCTGCATTTTGTGCCATGCGTTACAAAGGGAATAAATTATTGGAGCTGAAATCGATTGTACAGATCTTTCAAAACAATGTCTTTTCTAATGTTTTCATTTTTTCACAAAATTAATCATTCATCGGGCAAATGTACTAAACCCGTACATCTCCAATGTAATCCAACGCAGTTACACGTAGCTTCGAGCACAACTACATGAACTGTTCAATCTTATCTGTAGTTACGAAACGTTCCACAGCCTGACAGAAACTGAGTCTCCGAAGATGTTAGTGGTCGGCCAAAACACGTTTCTCGTCTACAAAGACGTGTATATTCTCTCTGAACACCACTTACCATCCCGGGGTTTGAATGTGTTCCTTACAAAATAGTTGAAAATATTTTCCCTTGAAGAGCCACTTAGAAAACGCAATAATATATATTTTTTATTTTCTGAAGGACTTCACGAAAAACAAATTATTGTTAGTATACTTAATTAATATACATGTACTGTTAAACAAAAAACAATATTTATTACACAAACTATAAACATAAATTATGTGGGTGCAGGTGACGGCATACTTCCGGTTGATAATCCTAGCAGCCTACCTACGGGAAGAAAAACATTTGAACAACTTTGTTGATAGTGAGGAACAAATTCGAAACCCTCTAAATAACCTAACCCCTGTAAAAAGAGATTCCCTTAGCCTAATGACTTAAACGAGAATCCGTTGCCGAAGCAAAAAATCAGGGACTCCGTAATATGGCCAAAAGAAGCCGACAATGTTATCTTTCTGAAATATCCATCTATTTACACCGTTGTTCTACAGGGCTAGCGCACAGTTATTGTTCGGTTTTGTTGACCCTAGAGACGTGACCGGAAGTGTTGTTATGACGTAAAAATTGTAGTCGACAAAATACGCATACATCTTTCATATAAGGTAGTCACTTTGATATTTTGCCCTCTAAAATATGCACTTGATATCGTTATCTGAATGACTCCCTACACTGATTTGGGCAGTGGAAAATTCAACAGTAAGGTCCCACCGGTGCGATCTTCAGATCCTGTCACCCAATTCAGAACCCACTATTTTCAATGTGTTGGTGCAGTGGATGATGAGGATTCACGATTTTTGTATTTAATACCGGCTAATGGAATCAGCGAGCCTCACCCTTGCATGCCTCAAAAATGTCCGGAATCCCGTCAACAGCGCGAACTCGCCCCCTGTCAGTGTAAACTGTCAGAAAAAAACTATTATGGCAAACGCATCGCATCGCATCGCATCGCATCATCTTCCGCTTAATCCGGGGCCGGGTCGCGGGGGCAGCAGTCTAAGCAGGGATGCCCAGACTTCCCTCTCCCCAGACACTTCCTCCAGCTCTTCCGGGGGGACACCGAGGCGTTCCCAGGCCAGCCGGGAGACATAGTCCCTCCAGCGTGTCCTAGGTCTTCCCCGGGGTCTCTTCCCGGTGGGACGGGACCGGAACACCTTCCCAGGAAGGCGTTCCGGAGGCATCCGAAACAGATGCCCAAGCCACCTCAGCTGACCCCTCTCGATGTGGAGGAGCAGCGGCTCTACTCTGAGCTCCTCCCGGGTGACCGAGCTTCTCACCCTATCTCTAAGGGATCGCCCAGCCACCCTGCGGAGAAAGCTCATTTCGGCCGCCTGTATCCGGGATCTTGTCCTTTCGGTCATGACCCAAAGCTCATGACCATAGGTGAGAGTAGGAACGTAGATTGACCGGTAAATCGAGAGCTTCGCCTTGCGGCTCAGCTCTTTCTTCACCACGACAGACCGATACATCGACCGCATTACTGCAGAAGCTGCACCGATCCGTCTGTCAATCTCCCGTTCCATCCTTCCCTCACTCGTGAACAGGACCCCTAGATACTTAAACTCCTCCACTTGAGGCAGGCACTCTCCACCAACCTGAAGTGGGCAAGCCACCCTTTTCCGACTGAGGACCATGGCCTCGGATCTACCTCGGATTATGGCAAACGGTTTTATTTATTTTTCCTGGAACATACTAATCATATTTTACAGATTTGTACTAATCCAATAAAACATATAGTACTTTCCAGAGTGTATAACTACTTTTTCACACGACTGTATTTGATTTTAGTGTTAGGAACCTGACATTGCCTAGAATGGCTAGCTATCCAACCTTAGCTAAACGCTATGGTTTATAGCTGTTTAACTGAAATAGGGCAAATTGAACGTTTTCTATAGATTGCTCGCAATGCTTCCAGTTGAGGTCTGGATCAGTATGTTGTTTTTGCTGTGTTATGTTCTAAATCAAGAGCCTATTATACATTTGAATATAACACCAAAAACTGCTTGGTTCCTGTGATACTCACGTAGTTATAGTACTAGTATGTCAAACACCAGAAAACATCCAGTATAACTGACCAAGCTATCTGAACTAATTAACCCGGAAAAATATTACGTTGTCACGACGTAGCGAGACAGTCCGTTTTCGTACCGGTTACAGTCTGACGTTGCAGCAACCGGAAAAGTGTAGTTCCTATTTTGGTTGCTACAACGTAATTGTCCCGACCTGTACGTCATGACAACGTTATGTAATTAAGGTTGCCTATTCGTCATTTGCTGACCATTGGCATGTTTGCAGTATTTTGTTATGCAATGCTTATTTTTGCACTGGCAAAATCCATTTGGTCAACTAGCACAATCCACATATAGTCAACCCTACTAGATATTTTGCTCATGTAGTCATTTCCCAGCAAACAATATTACATTGTCATGGCGTACTGACAAGGTAAATTACATTTGGAACCAGTTAGATAATGATCTTACATAAATACAACCTGAAATGCTATTTAATTAAAGTAACCCATTTGTAATTTGTGAAACAATATTTTGTACCAGGTTTTTTAATATGCCATAACAATTATTTGCACCTATAGCTAGAATAGGTAAATTTAAGTACATTTCTGTCCAGTCAACATATCTCACATGACACTTCTCTCAAACTTTGTTTTTATCCACTCCAACTGTCCCATGCCCTCTTAAAGGTGCACATCACAATCAGCAGGGCTCTAAACAGACTTTAGTTTTACAGTGAGCATGTGAGGTATTATGTATACATTTATTCTATCAACCCCTTTTCAGATATAATTATGTCAATGCTGTTAGATCATCAGTCCAGGTATTGTCTCTTAACAAAGTACATGATATAATATAGAAGACCCCCATATGAAATGTAGTAAAAAATAATATAACATTTACAAACAATCAAGAAAATGTATATTGATCACCCACCTCACTCTCTCCCAAGTTGGTCAAAGGTACAGAAATTAAAATCAGAAATGTGTGGGACTTCAAAACAAACATGAAGGATAAAGTAGGAAATCCCACCTAGTTTACTACAATTACATTGCAGGTCTTCAATGGCAATAACCAGGCTAAACAATTACCTTTTCCACTAATAGAGTTATATCCTTCTCAAATCACTGAAATTGAAATCCAACTATCAACTGATCACATAAGAGATATTATCAAACTGGCTATTTTTACAAATAATTATAATATAAGAACATAAGCCAATATTAATGCCTTACTCTTCATTTGGGTTCTTCTAATGGTGAGAAATAGTGAAAAATCATTAGGTTTATTTTGACTATAAACTGATCAAACAAGAAGAAATATTATCCAACCATTAAAATACAATAACACAAGCAAAAATTGAAGCTTTACTCTTCCTCATTGTCAGAAATGAGTCTGAGTGGTCATCAATTCTATCTTCACCTTCCTTTGTTGTTGGGATTCAGAACTGCACCTGATCATGGACAATGAAAACAAGTTTAAAAAGAGTATAAAAGTTTCCACAATCTGATTCAGTTATTTCATAATTTTATTATATCACTTTTACATTAACAAATGTTTTGTTGAATCATGCTTTGTGTGAACTCAGTAAATTTCTTTACATTTGAGTACTTATGTGACTCAATGGTTAAACAGCTCTGGAAAAAGAGATCACTCCTATTTTTTCTTAAATCAGCATCTCTACATGTATGGCAGCCATTCCATTCCAGTGTATGTTAAATTCCAACACAGGCACACCTCATTTTACTTAATGAGGTACTGATTAGGTGATATGTATTTCGTCGTTGTTTAGCTGAGTTTCAATTATAATTCTATTTTTGTCAGGGTGAACTGTTCTTTCTACTTGAAAATTGGTGCTTGCCGCCATGGCGACCGGTGCTCCTGATTACATAATAAACCAACTTTCAGCCAGGTAAGTAAATTCATTCAACTTCTAAAAGATGACTGCAATTGTATCACTACCTCAAATAGCAGTTGTTGTGCTCCAGGCTAGTTTGTCAATTGGACACATTTTCTTTTGTAGGACGTGCAGTCTCTCGATTCTCATTGCTGCCACTTGTTTCCTTGTTGAGAATACAGTTTAGCCTACATATTTCACTAATCTTCCTAGCAAAAAGCTTTAATTTTATTGTGTACATCAAAGCATCAATCGATGACCACGTTTGGCTGCGTTTTATTCGATTTTTAAGGCAAGTTGATCGCGCGGGAAGGCACTGTCTGCAGTTTTCGGTTGGCTATTAGTTTCAAGTGTATTACTATAAACAAATTGTTGGCAAAATCGGTCATATCTCCAATTTCTTATTTGATTAGTGTTTTCTGAAGTTTAAGGATAATCATTCAGCCATCATTGCTCTGCAATGTTTATTTCATTTTATAAATAGAATGTATAATGTGATCCTATTGAAACTATAGAGTCAAATTAGGATAAAAGCATATTCTTGACTGCCAATCTCAGTAGTGCCACAAAAAGTATTTGACTGTAGTCTTCGTCACAATTTAAGCAAGTTGGGGGGGGGGTGTATAATGTTCTGACTGGTGCAGTTATATCATGTGATTTACATTGAATTGGAGTGACTTTCAGTTGTGGTTGATGTTTTTCTCCCCTAATTACCATATTTTTTGGTTCTATCACAAAGACTTGTGCTGGTGCATGTGAGAGGTCTTTGCATCGACTGACTTCATTTGATGAAAACAGAAGGGCTTGCCAATAACCATCTTCATTAAATCCTACTAAGTTCTGACTGTGAATATAGATCACTTAATACTGTGCTAGTTAATGTCCTCAGGACATTAAATAAAAGTCAATTTTGTGCAACCATATTACTGACACAGGTGCAACCTTTCATACGTCCTGGGTTTTTGTGGGTACAAGATAGTTCTGGGCATTGTCTTCAGTAGCCAAAGTATTTGTTACATCCTGCGTCTCACTATGCCAGACCAAAACATCTTCCGCAAAACACTGTTTGGTCAGACATAATTCAACGGCGCTACCTTTTTTAATACCAATAGCACAAAAATAATATTGTCTTAGGAGAACTTCACCTCCAAAAAGTGTACTTAGTCAAAATTTGGATCTAATAGCTTTACACTCCCTTCCTATAGTTTCTAGGTGTCTGGATTTGGTCCTTCCCCTTCCTATAGGTTCTAGGTGTCTGGATTTGGTCCTTCCCCTTCCTATAGGTTCTAGGTGTCTGGATTTGGTAATTCCCCCTACTATAGGTTCTAAGTACCTAGATTTGGTCCTTCCCCCTCCTATAGGTTCTAGATACCTGGATTTGCTCCGCCCCCTTAAGCTTTAGTCTATAAATGTAAGCTTTAGTCTATATTTCCATGGGGAATGGATTTAGTTTTTGTATTTTTATTTATTTTAGTTTTTCCCCCCTCTGCAGACCATCTTGATTGAAAACATCTACCGTAATCCACAAAACAGTGCCCAGACGGCCGACGGCTCCCACTGTAAGTGTCTCCGCTCAGTCTCTTAGCCCACCCCTATCAGGCTTGCCCAGTCTGGAGGTCCAGGTAGCAGGAGTGGCCAAAACACCACGCAATACTTTTGTATGTCGCCAATCAAATGTCTGTACTTTTCTATAGCCTGTATACGAGTCCATTCAGAAGACCTATGTCATAGAATTACGTTCTCTGAAAGTGACATTGAGTGAAAGAATCTCCACACTGTTTACAGTGACATTCTTAACCCCAAGCCTTAGACTCATTACATGTTAACTGTTTTCTAACGCTTTTATAGTGCAGAGATAAACAACTAGGTCCTTTTCAGGTGCATTCTGACTAAAGGAAAAATGACTTTGACCAAGTGCCCAGCGTTTGTTTGTGATAGACATCAGAAATTTAAATTTGCATATCTGTCAAAAAGATTTCTATATTTGACCTCAGCATAACTATACCAAACCCTATATATTAGATGTAACTATACCAAACCCTATATATTAGATGTAACTATACCAAACCCTATATATTAGATGTAATGTTTCCATGGTATAAACGTATCATGGGAGGCCTAAGTTAAGCCAAGCTGATGTACAGTGGGGTTAACAAGTATTTGATACACTGCAGATTTTGCAGGTTTTCCCACTTACAAAGAATGTAGAAGTCTGTAATTTTTATCATAGGTACTCTTCAACTGTGAGTGACGGAATCTAAAACAAAAATCCAGAAAATCACATTGTATGATTTTTAAGTAATTAATTTGCATTTTATTGCATGACATAAGTATTTGATACATCAGAAAAGCATAACTTAATATTTGGTACAGAAACCTTTGTTTGCATTTTCAGAGATCATACGTTTCCTGTAGTTCTTGACCAGGTTTGCACACACTGCAGTAGGGATTTTGGCCCACTCCTCCATACAGACCTTTGGCCCACCTTTGGGTTCAGGTCTGGAGACTGGCTAGGCCACTCCAGGACCTTGAGATGCTTCTTACGGAGCCACTCCTTAGTTGCCCTGGCTGTGTGTTTCGGGTCGTTGTCATGCTGGAAGACCCAGCCACGACCCATCTTCAATGCTCTTACTGAGGGAAGAAGGTTGTTGGCCAAGATCTCGCGATACATGGCCCCATCCATCCTGCCCTCAATACGGTGCAGTCGTCCTGTACCCTTTGCAGAAAAGCATCCCCTAAGAATGATGTTTCCACCTCCATGCTTCATGGTTGGGATGGTGTTCTTGGGGTTGTACTCATCCTCCTTCCTCCAAACACGGCGAGTGGAGTTTAGACCAAAAAGCTCTATTTTTGTCTCATTAGACCACATGACCTTCTCCCATTCCTCCTCTGGATCATCCAGATGGTCATTGGCAAACTTCAGATGGGCCTGGACATGCGCTGGTTTGAGCAGGGGGAACTTGCGTGCACTGCAGGATTTTAATCCTTGACGGCATAGTGTGTTACTAATGGTTTTCTTTGAGACTGTGGTCCCAGCTCTCTTCAGGTCATTGACCAGGTCCTGCCGTGTAGTTCTGGGCTGAGCCCTCATCTTCCTCATGATCATTGATGCCCCATGAGGTGATATCTTGCATGGAGCCCCAGACCGAGGGAGATTGACCGTCATCTTGAACTCCTTCCAATTTCTAATAATTGCACCAACAGCCAAGCTGCTTGCCTATTGTCCTGTAGCCCATCCCAACCTTGTGCGGGTCTCCAATTTTATCCCTGATGTCCTTACACAGCTCTCTGGTCTTGGCCATTGTTGAGAGGTTGGAGTCTGTTTGATTGAGTGTGGGGGCAGGTGTCTTTTATACAGGTAACAAGTTCAAACAGGTGCAGTTAATACAGGTAATGATTGGAGAACAGGAGGGCTTCTTAAAGAAAAACTAACAGGTCTGTGAGAGCCGTAATTCTTACTGGTTGGTAGGTGATCAAATACTTATGTCATTCAATAAAATGCAAATTAATTATTTAAAAATCATACAATGTGATTTTCTGGATTTTTGTTTTAGAGTCCGTCTCTGACAGTTGAAGTGTATGATACTTACAGACCTCTACATGCTTTGTAAGTAGGAAAACCTGCAAAATCGGCAGTGTATCAAATACTTGCTCTCCCCACTGTATAGGAACTCATTGCCTCCCAGGTAAGTCGTGGGTCTGTGACCGTGTAGCTCTTATGCAGACATCTTCTGTCTCCTGGCTGATGATCTCAGAATGACTGGCAAAACATGCTTTTGAAAATGTATCTTGGCATTCAGTAACCCATGAATCAGCATGTTCTGGTAGAAATGTTGAACCCCTACGACCTGATATCAATGTTTTGTTTATCATCTTTGAATAAATAGTTGATTGTATTATATTTATATTATTTGCCAGTCGTATTGTCATTCTGAAATATTAGCTTTTTTCAGCTTCCTGTCTTTCAGATTGGACCAGCTCCGTGGATCCTTACCTATCAGGGCCTTTTCAGAGCCTGGCTGCGACACTAGAACACCATTTCTGGGGAGGGGGGTGGGAGTAAATGCGCCTATTTAAGTAACATTTTAGAAATCTTCCTGAAGATATCTCAAAAATGTAAATTTTGTATTTCAGACCATTGCCCTCTTGAACATTTACCGTAACCCTCAAAACACTGCTCAGTCTGCCGGTGGTTTACGCTGTAAGTTTCCCACCGTTAACAGGGACTTTCTTACGTACTTTTTTTTACGTTTCCCTTGCTTTCTATCTTTTTCTTTCTTCATTTGCCCACACATCCTTTTGGGGGATGCTATATTTGCTCTTTATCTGACATTGAAAGATGAATACCTTCATTCATGTAGTGATGTTTGATCGGGATCCTTTTAAAAGGCTATAATACAACTGCTACTAGTGTTGTGTAAAATGACATTCAGGGCATATTTCTGGAACCACATTACTGTTGTATGTTTTTGCATACAATATGTTTCTACTAATTAAAAATCTAAGACTTGTGAAAAGTTTTGGACATTGGAACTTAATTTACAGGATTACTAATCTATTCTCAAGGTATACATACTCCTATAGGCAGCATCCATTCAAGGCAGAATTTTCTAAGAGTCTTGTTTTTACCACTGAATTAAATGAAAATGTGTCATAAGACACTAGGCTGTCACAAAGGGCAGTTGACCAGTCCACAATTAACTTGATTTGACCATTGACCCTTTAGCTCCGGGCACTCCGTTCTTCAGTCTACAATGTTTACTGGATCAGGTGCTGTTAGATGGATTATTAAAGATTCCCTCCAGTCAGTCGAGATTCCAAATGTTTGTGTTGTGCATTTAATTAATGAAAACAGTGCTGATGTCACCAGTGATTTGGTCCTTATTTGCGTCTTCCAACCTGTTCCCACCAGGTGCTGTTAGTGACATGGAGATACAGGAGCATTATGATGAGTTCTTTGAGGTGAGTCAGTGACACTTCTGGTTACATCAGCAGGGCACCTCCTGACTGGAGAGGAGATTGCAACTCAGACAAACCTTGCATCATTTCTCCTAGTGTCACAATACTGAAACTGTTCACACATACTGACATTGAAACCATTGATTGCCTTTTTTCATGTGTGTTGATAATGCTTGGAAAATACACTTTATTTTAAAATGTCTTCTCTTCCCCTATGTTTCTCTTGTTGTAGGAGGTCTTCACAGAGATGGAAGAGAAATATGGAGAGGTAGAGGAGATGAATGTGTGTGATAATCTGGGAGACCATTTGGTCGGAAACGTATATGTGAAGGTGTGTGTGTGCATTAAGGTTAGACTATGTTTAGACAAATGTTAGGTAGGCATGTTTGACGTTGATGATGGGTTCTGTGTATGCTTGTTTAAAAGAATTCCTCTTCTTATTCCATGAAAAACACAAATGGTCTATGCCTCGTTAGAATTTATACACATGATGAACTCTGTCTTGATGGGTAGTTCCATGGTGAGGAGGACGCAGAGAAAGCAGTGGTTTAATGGTCAACCCATCCACGCTGAGCTGTCTCCTGTTACCGACTTCAGAGAAGCCTGCTGCCGCCAGTACGAGATGGGGTCAGTACCCAACCGCACCAAAACACACAAGATGTTAATAGTGAATCCTTTAAAACTTCATTATTATTAAGTTAGGTTATTTCAATTCTGTAAATACTGAATCAAGCCGAGTCATTGCAGAGATTTCTTAATTCAAGAATTGCTGTGCTACTTACCCCCCCCCCCCCCCCGGCATCCCTCAGTGCTTTGAAGTTAGTCCCCCCCCCCCTCCCCCCCAAGGGAGTGCACTCGAGGAGGCTTCTGTAACTTCATGCATTTGAAGCCCACCTCCAGGGAGCTGAGAAAGGAGCTGTATGGACGGCACAGGAAGAGAGGGTAGGAGTCAGTGCTCCTCACAGAAAGACGGGTTAGGGTTCCTCACAGAAAGACGGGTTACGGTTCCTCACAGAACTGCTGTGTTCAAGTGCCATCCGCAAGACGGCTTTCTTTTAATCCATTTCGGTGTGAAAGTTAAAACTGATGTGCTGACTCTGGTCACTGAAGACCTCATGGCACTTTTCTTAAGAGTTGGGGTGATATCACCGGGGTCTTGGCAAACCTAATCATCCCCATTTCTTGTTAGCTCCTGTTTTTCTCTGTGAAGTAAATTCATTTACCTGGCTCCTGTTTTTCTGTCTTCCTCAGAGGGGGGCATCGTTCCCACTCCTGTACCAGAGAAGGGGGTTCCCGCTTGAGGGAACGAGGCAGGGGAGGAGGTGAGGGACGTGACCGTGAGAAACGCCACTCCAGGGACAGGGAACGTTCTGGAAGATTTTAAACCAAGTCACCAACCCCTTCCCTTTACTCTGTCCATCCCCAAATCCCACCATTCTGCCCTCCTTCACAGATAATTACTTCCCCCTTGGCCTTTCCATATAATTGCGTTCAATGACCAAAATTAATTTGAAAATGTTTGACTTATTTTATTTTTATTCAACAAGTAGAAAACATGCCTTTACATTAATTAATAAAAAGTATTTGTATGCATTTCAAACTGGATCAATTTCTAAATAGTTACTCTGGGAAATGTTTTTTTATACTGAATTTCAATGAGTCATAGTTCTGACTTCACTCATTGTTTCCAGTAACTTGATTCCATCAGCTGATTTACCACTCAGAAAATGCTTGACCAATAAGCACAAATTAACCTGGAAAGGGACCATGAGGTCGATGCAACGTTTTTGTCTTCCATAACCTGGATTACAGAGAATAATTTTTGTGTGGTCGATCCCATGATAATGGGGTTAAACTACACTCTGCTTCAGTCTGAGTTTATTTTCATCCATATCGAAATATACTTTGAGAACAGTGGGTTTTGTACATAGGGCCTCCATTTAAAGCAGGGGTGGGCAATATTTTTCACTGAAAATTCCAGAGAGCATCGCAGGCCAGATTACTTTTATTACCAACATGCCTAAAAGACACACAACATAGCTAACTCTGTTAACTTGCATATTATATTTATGCATATTTCTTTTCCATGCAACACTATACTCAATGGAAATGTTGCAACACATATTTGCCTTAAAACCTAACTTTACAGAGTAGGCTATATTACAGAAGGTATATTATTAACAAAAAGTTATTAGGGCAGACATAAGTCAATTAAATCACTTGATGATTTTCACTCAAGGCAAGTATACCAACATTTGCAGTTATCTAACTTCATACAGTATATTATATGTTTTGCACTACATGCTTTTAACGACCGCTATTCCAGCAGCCCAGACCCAAGAAATCAACTTTTAGGGCCACTTACTCAATAAGAAGAGGTGAGCCTCGTATGGGTGTTGACAAGTGAGGTGAAGTCACTGTTGAAGCAGTGTGCGGTACTGCTGCAAGATGTTCGTCAGTGAGGCTGGATCTGTGCTTGGGCTTGTTGAATTTTAGCATTGGGTGACAGTTTTTTGTTTTTGTCCGCAAGCTTGCTCTCTAATTGTACAAATCTGCAAATTGTAAAAACTGCGGCGTTAGCTTTACATATTAAGCAAGTTGCTTTACCTGCGACATCTGCAAATAAATATTTTCCTGTCCATTCTTTTTTAAATATCCTGCTCTCTTAATCAACTTTTCTTAGGCAGGCTCATTTCCAGAGATGACGCCATCAGGTGCGACAGTGAACAAATTATAAGTTCCGCGCATAGATTGTGGTGCTTGTCCCTACGTGTCATAGCAACGCAAATAGCTTGTTTCAACTTAAATGTATTTTAAACAGACAGGATGATACTGCTGTACTTAATAGTGGGAGTGCCACGGGACTTTTAATTTAAAATAAAAAACGTAATCTGCAGACCTCATTAAGTATTTTTTTTTATTTTTAAAGTTTTGGATGTATCGCGGACCGTATCCGGACCGGGGCCTTATCTTGCCCAGGTCTGATTTAAAGGGACCACATGTATTTGGGCAATTGGCCTCACAGTCTTTTATTAGGCAGATGTGTTTGTATGTATCATAAGCGCATGAACAAAAGAGCTGTTAAAGTGTAATCATGACAAATTAGTTCAACGTTTGTAGTTGGTTGCCATTTTATGCATCCATTGGTTTTTAAATTGAAAACCAACAATTATTATTGTTACACTTGTGAAAGCGTGTCTATGCACACGAAGACTGCTTCCGGACCATGTGCCACACTGCGAGAAGGCCCGACAAATGTGTAAACACTGATTGGAAGAGAAAGACCAAACAAACGCCCCTTCGGTAACCAATCAACGGACACACCAAACAAGGACACGAGAATCAGATTGGGCGGTGTTGTGGTTCTTTAAAGCGTGTTACCGCTAGCCCAGTCGCTATCGGTGTTCGGTCGTCTTTGTAATTAGATCGCAGACCAGTATAGTACTGTACATCATATTACAACTACGTACATAAGGTCAAAGGTGAGTGAATATCAGTGTTTTATAAAGAGGAATTATATGAATCTACATATTATTCTTATTTTCTTTTTCCGTATTTATTACGGGAGCTTCTTACAAGTTGCGCTTCAACATCACTTGCCTCCTGTTCTGTTGCAGCGCTGTCGCATTCCAATAATGACTTGTAGCTAGCTACATACAATATTGTGCTATTTTTAGATCTAGGGTGGATTACATTTGTGGTGTCAAACTGTAATTTGAGAATGTGACAAAAGTGAGTGACAGGAACAAGCATGATGAAACACCATTTACGTCCGAGAATCATCGGTAGTACTTGGCGAGGTAGGCTGCTTTAGCTAACGTGGACAATGTAAAATGCGGCTATTGCATCATCTATTCTAGCCATTCAGGAAATGTTGCCTATAAATCATGACCGTATCATATTACGTTCCATTGAAAGGAATGTGTGTAGAATGTATTAGTAGTTTAGTAACCGAGGGGAAGGGATAAATATCTCTAGCTACATCTTTATTCGTAGTAGTGTAGTATCTAAATTGACGTGAGAATGTTTTTTTTTTTAATTAAAGAAATTATCAGCTTTACGTTTGCTAACATTTCAAATGCAGTCGTTAACTGGCTTGGTCGGTTTAGTTATATTGTCCATATTATTGAGGAGGAAGAAATGTACCGAAACACATTTTATCATCTTTAGTTGAAAAAGTCAGTTGTGAAATATCACCACTCTCGTGTTTTTAGTGACATTCAAATTACATTTCCCAATGGGAACTAGAAGTTTCCAAATCCGGTAGTATTGAGCTCGTTATAATTCATTTGCATTGGAATTCAAGAGATTGGTGTTTTATTGTCATCCTTATGTATATTGTCATTGTGTCACTAATACCACCATAAGGGAGGCTGGAGTGGTTCCCATACGGAAATTCATATATTTTTGAAATTGCAAAATGCATGTACAATCTTTTGATGAATATATGTCATATACATTGTTATTCAACGTTATTCAAAATACAATTCAGGTATGAAAATATATTTCACCTTTTTATTATGAAATGTATTTTAAAATGTATACATACTTTTAACTTAATTCAAATGACATTTCAGATATCAAAATGTATTTCTGAAATGTTGATTTATAATAATTTATAAATATATACATTTTGTCCAAATGTATGTCAAAACAATTAATGTTCACAGTCCTAAATGATATTCATGTAAGGCTTATATTTTATCACTTCACAGCAGACCTGAATATTATGATACCTTTATTTCAACAAGGAACACAAACTGAGACCAAGAACTCTTTTACAGCTAAACACAGGTGTTATTCCCTTGGAGGTCTCAGGTTTTAGTGAATATTGGGCCTGGCAAGGACTGTGGGGTCCGTTAGGTGTAACCTAGGGATGGTTTTTCTTTTGTTGCTGGAATAAAAATTATATTACAGACAATAAGACCATATTTTCTAAACAAATGCAGTGCACTTTTCTTCACACAGTTAATATAAAAACAACACTTTCAAATGTTCATCATTAGTGATGCACTGATGACCTCACGTTTAGGTGTTGAAATCCATATATACAGCTCTAGAAAAACCACGGCACCTTTTTCTTTCCTTTCCAAAAAAGTCGAAAAGAAGGTTTTGTGTGAGGAACAGAAGGGTTAATATTTAAGAGACCATTGCAAATTGAACACTTCTATTCCTCACTCAAAACTTTCCTTTTCAACTTTTCTGGAAAGGAAAGAAAAAGGTGCAGTGGTGTGTTAAGCTTTTCTGTAGCTGTATTTATAGATTTACAAAATGCATCTCATCTTGCACTCACCAATATACTCTAACGTACTGTAGCAACCTTATTTAGGCCACGACTAGCCTAAATAAGGTATATAAAATTATATTCCTATTTGGAGCAGTGGTTAGCACACTAGACTTGGAAGCCAAACATCATGGCAGACATGGCATGCCAAATACCCCTGTACATTTAAAAAATGTGTTAAATGTATTCAAAAATATATTTTCGACAGCTTTTTTTGGATGCATTTGGTAATATTTGTAAAAAAATTAATATTCTAAATGTAGTAATTACATTTGCTTGAATACATTAATTGGCAATTTTGTGTTCTTTTTAAAAGTATCCCAAAATAAAAAAATATTTAAAATGTATTCATTTTCCGTACGGTATTGTCAAAATGCTTATTACTAAAATTCAGGGTGACTGGGTTCGGCTGAGTAATATACGTTATTATTGGATTTTATTTGTATTTTGCAGTGATTTAAATAGTGTTACTACTAAACCTGTGGTTTATTGTCAGTGTTTGTCTTAGAGAACGTGCATGGATACATGGAATCCATACAAGGAATAAGGAAGTCAATGTATAGTTTAATTTCAGTTTCAAGCATTATTTGTCAAATGCACCAAACTCTTATGACATGGCACCCGACAAACTACGTAGAGTTAGGAACAAGAATATATAAGCAAAAATATATCTGGACAGAAAATAATAATAAAATAAAGCTACAATATATAGTGAGGGGGGTAAAATAATTTGATCCCCTGCTGATTTTGTACGTTTGCCCACTGGCAAAGACATTATCAGTCTATAATTTTAATGGTAGGTTTATTTGAACAGTGAGAGACAGAATAACAAAATAAATCCAGAAAAATGCATCCCCTCTCAATCAGAAATATTTCTGGCTCCCAGGTGTCTTTTATACAGGTAATGAGCTGAGATTAGGAGCACACTCTTAAAGGGAGTGCTCCTAATCTCAGCTTGTTACCTGTATAAAAGACACCTGTCCACAGAAGCAATCAATCAAATTCCAAACTGTCCACCATGGCCAAGACCAAAAAGCTGTTCAAGCATGTCAGGGACAAGATTGTAGACCTACACAAGGCTGGAATGGGCTACAAGACCATCGTCAAACAGCTTGGTGAGATCTAGGATGGTTGGTGCGATTATTCGCAAATGGAAGAAACACAAAATAACTGTTAATCTCCCTTGATGGAAGATCTCATCTTGTGTAGTTGCAATGATCATGAGAAAGGTGAGGAATCAGCCCAGAACTACACAGGAGGATCTTGTCAATGATCTCAAAGCAGCTGGGACAATTGTCACCAGGAAAATAATTGGTAACACTATGCCGTGAAGGACTGAAATCCTGCAGCGCCCGCAAGGTCCCCCTGCTCAAGAAAGCACATGTACAGGCCTGTCTGAAGTTTGCCAGTGAACATATAAATGATTCAGAGGAGAACTGGGTGAAAGTGTTGTGGTCAGATGAGACCAATATTGAGCTCTTTGGCATCAACTCAACTCACCGTGTTTGGAGGAGGAATGCTGCCTATGACCCCAAGAACACCATCCCCATCGTCAAACATGGAGGTGGAAACATTATGCTTTGCAGGTTTTTTTCTGCTAAGGGGACAGGACAACTTCATCGCCTCAAAGGGACAATGGATGGGGCCATGTACCGTCAAATCTTGGGTGAGAACCTCCTTCCCTCAGCCAGGGCATTGAGGATGGTTATTCCAGCATGACAATGACCCAAAACACACTCCCAAGGCAACAAAGGAGTGGCTCAAGAAGAAGCACATTAAGGTCCTGGAGTAGCCTAGCCAGTCTCCAGACCTTAATCCCATAGAAAATCTGTGGAGGGAGCTGAAGGTTCGAGTTGTCAAACATCAGCCTTGGAACTTTAATGACTTGGAGAAGATCTGCAGAGAGGAGTGGGACAAAATCCCTCCTGAGATGTGTGCAAACCTGGTGGCCAGCTACAAGAAACATCTGACCTCTGTGCCAACATGAGTTTTGCCACCAAGTACTAAGTCATGTTTTGCAGAGGGGTCGAATATGTATTTCACTCATTAAAATGCAAATCCATGTATAACATTTTTGACGTGTTTTTCTGGATTCTTTTGTTGTTATTTTATTTGTTGTTCAAATAAACCTACCATTAAAATTATAGACTGATAATTTCTTGGTCAGTGGGCAAACGTACAAAATCAGCAGGGGATCAAATACTTTTTCCCCTTACTGTACGCTAGCAGCAATAAAATAAAAAAGTGTGCTGTAAACCAGCAATCTAGGTAGTATTATTGAACATTTAGATATGGGAAGTATGGCAGTAATATACATAAGTGTGACCTAGCTGCAATCGATAGAGTTGTTGAAATATTAGAGTGCAATAAGCTAATGAATGGTTGCATAGCACACTATATAACTATGTTATAGCATGTTATCAGAAAATGGAAATTCCATGTATCGACACTCGGAGTAAGGAACACAGAGACAAAGTTCTCTTTGTACATTATAACTGTTTTATTAACTATTATGCACATATGAGAGACGCGTCAACCGCTTACACACACATAATCGTCTGAGGAGTCTCTAACTCAATATAGCTCATTCAACCGTATATATCACATAGAAAAAGGGGTGTGGTAAGATGCTGCCATCTGTCTCATGTCAATCAAACACATTCCCTTTGTTCTATCACACAAGTCAAATGCTATCTTCCCCCACCTTATCCTTCCTGCCATAATGTTTACTGTAGTGTTTACCCAAAGGGGCCAACTGACCTTACTCCCCCCAAGGACCACATTCCTGAGGAACAAAAGACTGACACCCTTCTTCTAGGCAGGAGGACATGGCCCAAATACCTGTTAATCCTCTGATATTATACAGAATCAAAGTAAAGATCTACATATCAGCCAAATGGAAAGACAGACATTTCTCAAATGTACCTTAGTTCAAAATTTCTATAACACTCCATCCTCTTGATACCATGTCAAACCTTGGTATCAAACCTCAAACAGTTCACTCATTAGGATGTAGACTGCAACAAAACAGTACTCTTTTACAACATGACACAGTCAATATTATTACCCTTAATGATTATAGAACTGAACAAATCTGAAATGTCTGAATCCTGATTTAAACTCTTCTTGACGATTACCTTCGTATAAAATCCAAGATCACACATTGTCATCATACAGAATCAAAACATAGTACAACAAAACTTTTACGTTAAAATCATCATAAACGCCTATCACTGAATGCATCCTTCAATTCATCACTGTTACAAAGTCCTCTCATGCCAATTGCTCAATTCACTGAAAAGTCCTCTCCATGGTTCCAATTAGATGTACTTCCAAAGTCATCACAAATGTTCTGCTCCTTCAAACGTCAGACAGTCAGTTATGAACCATTTCTTTGACAGGTTGATGCAACAGAACGTAAGAGTCAGATGTATATTCCAAGGTGTTGTCCTTCGTTCTAGCTGCTTCATCAGCCAGGCCAGGAGAATCTGTGTTCTCCCTTGTGAACTCCAAGATGACCAGTTTTAGCTAAAGGCTCTAGAGCTAAAGGCCAGGTAGAAAGTGACTGGTTACGAGCACCATAAAATTCACTTTTCCCTCAGTGACTTCAATTCACTGTGTCTAACCTTTAAACACTGAAATCCTCGTGTAGCGTGTGTCGTCGACCCCAGGTTCCTCTCTCAGCTACCTGGACAGCAGATGAGATGTACCTGGTATGGACCCAATCAGCGTAGCATGATGTTGTGCAGTAGATCTTTCCGACGCCTCCATCCTCTCGGTCGGAGGGTGCCTTCTCCATCACATTGCAGAATCATCAGGACTCGATTCAGTCCAGCTCACAGGAACTCAGCATCCTGTAGACGTGCGGCACCTAGATGTGCAGCGCCCCAGAGTCGACTCCTCTCTCAGCTGTAGGACAGTCTGTCTGTGTGATCCATCTCACCTCAGCCACCTCACAGTTGTCCTTTTAAGCCAAGCTCAGTCTCTCTCTGGGCTCCAACAAGTCCTCTATTGCCGAATCGCTTTCAAATGTCCTGTATCTGAAGTGTGAATTATCCTTGAGAAGATTAGTTCCAACTGCACAGTACATCATTAGCTTGTTGCATCTCGCTGATACATTAGAGTCACACACTATCAAACACTCAATCCCTATATTTCCATTATCTCTCTACTTCTTTTGTCCAAATAGATTAGAACAGTTGTAAACAGTAACATTATTGTTAAAACATTAACATTTCTGGTGCTTCTGTTCTGCTAGTGTAGCAAAATAACAATTCCACTCTTTTCTATAGTTGGTTTAACAACCAACACAAAGAACAGAATAACACAATTTCACATTTTCCATTACTGTTCCAATAACTCATAATTTAAGATAGTTTGATTACATTGAAGTATCCCTCTCTAAGAGTAGTTCATGAACAATTCTCAGTTCACCTATGTAATTTACATCTGATTGTGTTATATCAGAACTATAATCAAATTCACCATTGTTTCACATAAAGGATCAAATACCTTATTGCAAATCAAAAGATTTCACACCATCTTGAAGGTCAGCTAACATAACTGTTATTTAGCCTAATTTCTCTACAAGATGAAACTCCGTGTGAATTCTCCAAGTCTCTTCTTATTATCCTAGCACATCAAAGACACTCTGAAATCCTGTCATAAATCATGACCCCCCCCTTTTTACTCCCTGTCCCCCAGGGCTCACACTGGAGTGGGGGGTGGTCTATGAACCTAAGGATAACAGACCCTGGTCTTGAAGAATGGTCACCTTATCAAAAAGGGACACTGTTGTTATCTTGAGAAACAACCCAGGCCAGACAATAGTGAAACAAACCTTTTTTCTCTTCATTCACCTTAAAGAAACCTCTGTTAACCATCAACATTCCAATGATTGCTTACTAGGACAGAAATTAAATTAGAATTAGAATACCCAATTTTGATAATGTCTGTTTCTCTTTTAAAGAGTCCAAACAAGTTAAAATCCATCTCAAACTGTTTTTTTTGTGTCAGGGAGTGGAGTGCTCCAGGGGGTCTGTAGCTCTTAGAATAACTTTCACAGTATCAATTAAAACATGGCTAAATTTAGTAAATCCTCTGATATTATACAGACGTGTGTGTCACAATCAAAGTAAAGATCTACATATCAGCCAAATGGAAAGACAGACATTTATCAAATGTACCTTAGTTCAAAATTTCTATAACAAAAGTCTTTGGTCATCTTGTATGAACCACACGTTTGAGATCTCCCCAGAGTGACTCGATAATATTAAGGTCAGGAGACCGTGATGGCAAGTCCAGAACCTTCACCTTTTTTTTCTGTAACCACTGGAGGGTCAACTTGGCCTCGTGCTTATGGTCATTATTGTGCTGGAAAATCCAAGAGCGTCTCATGCGCAGCTTTCGTGTAGAAGAATGCAAAAGGTCTGCCAGTATTTTCTGATAACATGCTACATTCATCTTGCCATCAATTTTCACAGGATTCCCCGTGCCTTTAGAGCTCACACACCCCCAAAACATCAGTGAGCCACCACCATGCTTCACAGTGGGGTTTGTATTCTGTTCACTATAGGCCTTGTTGACACCTCTCCAAACATAGCACTTATGGTTGTGAACATGAAGCTCTATTTTGGTCTCGTCACTCCAAATTACAGTGTGCCAGAAGCTGTGAGGCGTGTCAAGGTGTTGTCGAGCATATAGTAACCAGGCTTTTTTGTGGCATTGGCGCAGTAAAGGCTTCTTTCTGGTAACTCTACCATGCAGCACATTTTTGTTCAAGTATTGTCATATTGTGCTCCTTGAAACAACCACACCATCTGTTTCCAGAGCAGCCTGTATTTCTCCTGAGGTTACCTGTGGGTTTTTCTTGGTATCCCGAACAATTCTTCTGGCCATTTTGGCTGAAATCTTTCTTGGTCTACCTGACCTTGGCTTGGTATCAAGAGATCCCCCACAATATGTGATTGAACATTACTGACTGGCATTTGCAAGGCTTTTGATGTCTTTTGATATTCTTTTCTTTATAATCTTTATAAAGTTCCATTATCTTGTTAAGCAGGTCTTTTGACAGTTCTTTTCTGCTCCCCATGGCTCAGTATCTAGCCAGCTCAGTGCATCCATGTGAGAGCTAACAAACTCATTGACTATTTATACACAGACACTAATTGCAATTTAAAAAGCCACAGGTGTGGAAATGTCACCTTTAATTGCCATTTTCACCTGTGTGTGTGTGTGTCACCTTGTGTGTCTGCAACAAGGCCAAACATTCAAGGGTATTTAAACTTTCAGGGCCATTTGGGTGATTTTTGTTATCATTCTGATTTAAAAAGGAGCAAAACAACTGTGTGATAATAAATGGCTTCATATGATCAGTCATATTTGCTGTTGTTTGAGTTATGTGGCCAAAGCACTGTAAAGTTAGTTCTATAATGGACATTCAGTGGAAATTAGTTTTGTTTCTTGCAAATACCAAAAAATTCTAATCTTTATTGAATTATACATGGAGAAATAACAGCAGGTTTTGTACATAGTTCCTCCATTTAAAGGAACCATGAGTATTTAGACAATTGGCTTCAGTCTTTTTTTGTTTGTTTGTATCATAAGCACATGAACAAGAGAGCTGTTCACATATAATCTTGACTAGTCAGTTGGTAATATCTGACCACACAAGGACCAAAGAAGTTTGTGTTTATGGAGGCAAATTCCCATAAATTAAAGCTGTCAGTCTGCACTTTAACCATAGTAATTGTTTCATTTCAAATCCATTGTGCTTCCAAATACTTATACTCTGTACTGCGCTGGACATTGTGTTATTGAGGTCTTGAGTTGTTTTTCTTATTCATTCCCAATGTCAAATTAATTTGAATTCTTCTTGGAGTTTTCAGTCCATTCCAAGCTAAAGGCTTGGATTATCTCCACCTAGAGCTGAAGTTAGCTGGGGAACATTTCTGCAGTTGGTTTCTAAAGTTAATAAGATTATTAGGTGTTTGCTAGCAAAAAAGCTTGTGCACTTTGAGATCTGTATGAGTTTGAACTCAGTCAACCAAATAGTAGTGTTTCACTTTCCTGGAAATTTTTCCATTAGGAGAACAGAACTTTATTCTGTTAGCAGGTGTTAATCCACATACTGTAGTTCAGTAATCAAAATAGATTTTTGTAAACTCAACTTCTCATATGACGTCTGCAGAATAGATTTTTGTAAACTCAACTTCTCATATGACGTCTGCAGAATAGATTTTTGTAAACTCAACTTCTCATATGACGTCTGCAGAATGGATCTAGTGTCAGCTATGTTTGAATGTTATTTCAGGGTGTGTGAGAGTCCGGTTGGGGGGGGTGAAGTCCTGTAGGGTAGTTTTTTCCTGTGCAAAATAATGACAGGAAGGATTGTCGTCTCTGTAATAGACTGCAACTGCGAATTTAATGGCAACGCGTGTTAGCTGAGAAGTTAACCGCCCTTTTACATTCTACCAGGCCTTTCAGTTCATTCACATATCATTAAATTCGTCTCTGTCTCTCTGTCTCTGTCTCTTTGTCTCTGTCTCTTTGTCTCTGTCTCTTTGTCTCTGTCTCCCCCCCAGTTGAGCTATGCCCGTGGTCCCCTCCATCACCGACTCCTCGGGTCCGGTGCCTTCTGTTTGCCCCCACTCAGCCAAGCTCCACCACAGCGATGCCAAGGCCAACAGAGGGACTGTCATTTTGAATGAGGGGTCCGATGAGAACGGAAAAGCCATGTTGAATGGCAAGAAACGTTCCATGAGTGGATCGGCTCAGGTGAAAAGTGAAAGGGCTGCTCCAAAGTCGGGCCAAGTGGGTGGGGATGAGGGGGAGAATGACCTGGAGAACACGGTCACAGACGTGGAGGAGAGGCAGTGGATCCGTCCTGACCTACCCAGCAGATGCACCTGGAAACTGGGTGGGTCTTCTGCAGAGTCCCCTCATTCCCACCTGGCACGGTGAGTCTCATCAACACTGGCCTGTAATTACACTTGCAAGAGTTTTTCATTTGGCCAGGCTCTGTTTCACTTAGGGAGAGGAGGTTGGGCAGGTCTGAGATGTTTTGTGTTTCATCATGACTTGGCAGTTCTTGGGGGTGGTTGGCCTGAGCTAAATTCTTTCTGACTTCCAGTCCGGCAACTTTGACGCTAAGGGCTTGTTTATATTACTAGGGTGAAAATGAAACACAAGGTAGACTTATCTCAGTTTGCATAATCATTTCCATCGTGTATGAATTTACACTGGCATGATTGAGATGTACAGTGGATATAAAAAGTTTACACACCACTGTGAAAATGCCAGGTTTTTGTGATGTTAAAGAATGAGACGAATCATGTCAGAACTTTTTCCACTTTTAATGCGACCTATAATGTGAAAAATTCAATTGGAAAAAAAACTGAAATCTTCAAGGGGGAAAAATGAAAAATAAAAACCTTACAATAACCTGGTTGCATAAGTGTGCACAACCTCTTATAACTGGAGATGTGGTTGTTTTACAAATCACACTCAAACTTGTGTTAAATAGAAGTCATTACACACCTGCCATCATTTAAAGTGACTCTGATTAATCACCAATAAAGTTCAGCTGTTCTAGTAGGATTTTCCTGACATTTTCATAGTTGCATCTCAGAGCAAAAGCTCTGGTCCGCAGAGAGCTTCCAAAGCATCAGAGGGATCTCATTGTTGAAAGATATCAGTCAGGAGAAGGTTACAAAATAATTTACAAAGCATTAGATATACCGTGGAACACAGTGGAGAAAATATAGCAGAACAGAGACATTACCAAGAACTGGACATCCCTTCAAAATTGATGAAAAGATGAGGAGAACTGGTCAGGGAGGCCTACAGCAACATTAAAGCAACTGCAGGAATTTCTGGCAAGTACTGTCTGTGTGCTACATGTGACAAAAATCTCCCATATTCTTCATATGAATGGGCTATTGGGTAGGGTGGCAAAATGGAAGCCTTTTCTTACAAAGAAAAACATCCAAGCCTGGCTGAAGTTTGCAAAAACAAACATCAAGTCCCCCAAAAGCATGTGGGAAAATGTGTTATAGTCTGATGAAACCAAGGTTGAACTTTTTCCAAAAGGTATGTTTGGCACAAAAACAACACTGCACATCACCAAAAGAACACCATACCCACAGTGAAGCATGGTGGTGACAGCATTATGCTTTAGGGTTGTTTTTCTTCAGCTGGAACTGGGGCCTTAGTCAGGGTTGAGGGAATTATGAACAGTTCCAAATACCAGACAATTTTGGCACAAAACCTTCAGGCCTCTGTTTGAAAGATGAAGAGGAAGTTCACCTTTTAGCACGACAACAACCCAAAGCACACATCCAAATCCACAAAAGCATGGCTTCACCTGAAGAACATTAACATTTTGGAATGGCCCAGCCAGAGCCCAGACCTGAATCCAATTGAACATCTGTGGGGTGATCTGAAGAGGTCTGATCTGACAGATTTGGAGCGCTTTTACAAAGAAGCGTGGGCAAATATTGCCATGTCAAGATGTACCATGCTAATAGACTTGTTTCTGTCAGTTGAGGGAAAATCGAGCGATATCCATGTGAAATCCAGGGGGGCTCTATAAAAAAGGGGCGCACTCTACATCAGAAGGTGGTGTCACAAACTATTGATAGTTTGCACAGCAATTTAATCTAGCGTCTTGAGTCTTCTACGATATGTTCTGGAAAATGTTGTGTAATGTTAACAAGCCCAAATCTCTCCACTCAATCATTGTAGTTATTATATAAAACATCAATAGCTGAACGCTGCCTTACAAACAAGAAACTACAGAACCTTGTGAGAGTACTGTGTATTGACTGCATCAGGATACAGCTTCACCTGTTATAAAACCAACCCAAGGAACAAAAATTTCCTATTTATATAAATAATGTTACAGGTTTTTGGTTGCCTTGTTTCTTTGGTTATTTTCAGACACTATATATATTGTTCTGATTTTCCTTGTCACCTTTCAGGACTAAAACCCCCAGTATTCTACCAAACGTCCTGGCAAGGATTGGAGACACACCACTCATCCACATGAACAAAATACCCAAAATGTTCGGTCTCAAGTGTGAACTCTGTGAGTATTTCTACATTTGCACTTACACTTTTTAATTTTCAGCCCAAAACATATATTTTATTAGTGTTTGAATTATTATTTGTATAAATTAAATATCTTGAACATTTTAGGAGGATTTTCAAATATATTTCCAAATACACAACATTTGAACAATTACTTACTTTTCTAACCCTTGAACAAAATATTATGTAATATAGTATTTGAATCCGGCTCTGATATAAGGGTTATAAGGGTGTGGCCCCACAGGGAGTCTGGATTTGCGTATCTCCTCTTTTTGGTTGTAGCTGTGAGGGAGTGTGTTGGTGTGTGTTTGTGTGTGGGTTGTCGTTGGTGGGTGTGGTGTAGGTGGTGTGTATATGAGGAAATTTCAAGAATGAATGACTAAATGTGAGGTAATCTATATAGAGAGTGAGAGGGAAATGTCAAGAAAAAACAAGTATTGATCAAGGAAAAACACAAATGAACAGTTCAAGAGCGAGGAAAGGAGTTCCTTTTACCTGTGAAATGGTGATCAGTAGGACTTGTTCTAACATGTTTGTGCTATGAAAGTTATTCTTTCAGTTGGTCAACATCCGAATCGCTCATGTCAGTCTCAAGGTTCTTTGCTGCAGGACTGTAGCAACGTTGTCAGAGGTGCTTTGCTCTGGGTTGGGAAAGGCTAGGGCCACCTAAAAGACCATTTGTTCTGTGAGAATAGGTTACATTGTGAGGGCCAAGTTGGGGGGGAAGGGGGCAGGAGAGGGGCACATTCTTGTATCAGGTGTCAACAGGCAGCGCTGTAAAAGTCATAAGCTTTAAGTCAGGACATGAAGTCTGAGGGAAATATTTTTTCGGTGCCACCCATGGCATCGATTAGCTGGAATTAGAGGGGATTTGGGATTGTTGGGCCCCTAACCTGCTAGACAGACCAGTGGCTGATCCTGTCCTGGCTGTACAGTTTTCCGGTTGATTATCCAGGTGACCATGAGTACAGAATAATGATGTCCAACACTTAGTAGTACCTCTGTGTGTGGTGTTTGCATTCATAATCTGTGAAATCAGGCCCTGCCCCTGCCAGGCCCTGCCCACGCAAGGCCCCATCCAGCAGAAACCTCTCCAGTGACTGTGTTTTAAAAAAATAATAATATGGGCCTTATTGTTTGAAGTCAATCTGTGAATTATTTTCACAGCTTAGTGGGAGAAAGAGGCCTGTATCCACATGATTCTGATTTGGCCATCTGGTCCGTTGGGTTTGGGAGTCTGTTCCAGTCATCTGTTGGACTGAAGTTTGAGGGGGAGAGTGTGAGAAACTGTGGACCTTTGGACAGCCCCCTTCCAATGACTTTACAGTGAACTCGAGTAGGGCTGTCACGATATCAGATTGTCTTTACATGGTTATCGTGGCCAAAATAATTCACAGTATCAATATTATTGTGGTATCTATAGAGAATTTGATTTGTTTTCTCTTTTTTGGCAAATGAATTACATTCAAAATTAGAATGTATGGCGGTGGAGAGTCTGTAACCATAACTGTACAAATAAAAATAAAAATTAAGCATACAAAAAGAACAATTACAATTAAGGGATAGTGAAAATGCAACCAGATGAACTGATAAACAAAAGATCCACAAGGCCTAACAGTTTTTGATAAATACAAAACATTTCCACCTAGTGGACAGGCTACCAAAAGGCCTTAATCCAAACACTAGTGTTTAGGTCCAGTGTATAGGTCCAGACTCGTAGTTTAAGCAAATGCATCGTTTGTCCATGAATAGGCCATGGAAAAACCGAGAGGAGTTTTTAGAAAATTACTAAGTCCTTTTTCCCATGTGAATGGGCTACTAAAAATCAGCGTCTTTGCGGATCTCTTCCGGGGGTTCTAGTGGGGCTAACGAGTTTATTTCAACAACAGTGCATAGGTCCCGTCTCCTTTAAGCATATGCACCAAATGTCTATAGGTGACAAAAAAATAAGGTATCCAACAACCAAGAGGAGTTTTTTGAAAAATAGAACTTCAGTTTCACCTAGTGAATACGATTTTATCATATGTGTATTATTAGCAAGTAAGTTTATTTATATAGCACAATTCATACATCAAAGCAATTCAATGTGCTTTACAAAGAAAAATATATGAAAGTACAATAACATAAAAACAAATACTCCGATGAAAACTTCAAAACAAATGAAAACATCATAATAAAAAAATACAATAAGAAAACATATAAAGATAAAAAATGGGATAAAAACAGAGGAAGCTATAAGGCTAAACAGTGTGGTTAAGTTTAAGTGCTCAGTCATAGGCACATGAGAAAAGAAGTGTTTTTAACCTGGATTTAAAAATGTATACGTTTGGGGTTCGTCTAAGATCTTCTGGTAGTTTTTTCCAATTGTGTACAGCATAAGTGCTACATGCAGCTTATCCATGTTTAGTTTGGACTCGGGGCTCTACTAGCTGACCTGTGTTCATGGATCTAAGAGCCCTGCTTGGTTTATATTCTTCAAACATATCAGAAATGTATTTGGGTCCTAAACCATTCAGAGATGTATAAACTAAAAGCACCACTTTGAAATCTATTCTGTAACTGACTGGAAGCCATTGCAAAGATTTAAGAACTGGAGTGATGTGCTCTGTTCTCTTGGTCGTGGTTAAGATTTTAGCAGCAGTATTCTGAATGAGCTGCAGTTGTTTTACAGACTTTTTCGGGAGTCCAGTTAAGAGGCCATTACAGTAGTCAACCCTACTAGAGATAAAAGCATGGATGAGCTTCTCTTGGTCTTTTTGGGACACCAAGCCTTTGATTCTGGCTATATATTTTTTAGATGATAAAATGTGAGGTCTGAGTCTATCAGAACACCAAGATTACGCACTTGGTCCCTGGTTTTTAGGGCCCGAGACTCCAACTCTTTTCTAATACTTTTTTTTATTTTTGTTGCCGAACATCTCAGTTTTATCTTGGTTTAATTGTAGACAATTTTGGTTCATCCAGGTATTTATGTGCTCGATACAGTGACACAGAGAGTCTATTGAGCTGTTGTCATACGGTTCGAGAGCCATATATATTTGAGTATCATCGGCATAGCTGTGGTAGTTAATGTTGTTGTTTTGTAGAATTTGGCCCAGAGGTAGTATATAGAGATTGAACAAAAGCGGTCTGAGAACTGATCCCTGGGGAACTCCACATGTCCTAGCCACCCTATCAGATTCATGATTACCAATGGTGACAAAGGAACTAGAACACGGGCTGACTGGCTCATGTTTTAAATGTTCTAATTTCTCGTCTGTGTGTGCGTCTGTGTAGTGGCTAAGTGTGAATTCTTCAACGCCGGGGGCAGTGTGAAAGACCGTATCAGTTTGAGGATGGTGGAGGATGCAGAGAGAGATGGCCTCATCCAACCAGGAGACACCATTATCGAGCCCACCTCTGGCAACACAGGTGAGTGTGTGTGTGGGATATGTAGGTTTTTCTATAGTTACCCTCCAGTATTTCTGTTAGGGTTGGTACATTTTTGTAGTCTGTTCATGTAGGTGCATTTGTCATGTTTTAATATGTGGTTTTACGTGGTTTCACTGAAACCTTGAGTCCACTGTCCTGTAACCAGTAACCCGGTCTGTCCTGTAACCAGTAACCCGGTCTGTTCTGTCTCCTCAGGGATTGGTCTGGCCCTGGCTTCTGCAGTTAAAGGCTATCGCTGCATCATCGTCATGCCAGAGAAGATGAGCATGGAGAAGGTGTGCGTGCGTGCGTGTGTACGTGTGTACGTGTGTACGTGTGTGTGTGTTCGTTCAAATTTATGTGTTATGTGATTTGACAGGTGGATGTGCTGAGGGCACTGGGGGCTGAGATCGTTCGTACCCCCACCTCCGCACGTTTTGATTCGCCAGAGTCTCATGTGGGTGTGGCCTGGCAGCTGAAAAACGAGATCCCCAATGCTCACATCCTGGACCAGTACCGTAACCCTAGCAACCCTCTGGCACACTACGACACCACAGCGGAGGAAATCCTTGAGCAGTGTGACGGTCTGTGTCACTGTGTGTGTGACGGTGTGTCTGTCTGTGTGTGTGTGTGTGACGGTGTGTCTGTCTGTGTGTGTGTGTGACGGTGTGTGTGACGGTGTGTCTGTCTGTGTGTGCGTGTGTGACGTGTGTCTGTCTGTGTGTGTGACGTGTGTCTGTCTGTGTGTGTGACGGTGTGTCTGTCTGTGTGTGCGTGTGTGTGTATGATGGTGTGTCTGTCTGTGTGTGCGTGTGTGTGTGTGACGGTGTGTCACGGTGTGTGTCACTGTGTGTGTGACTGTGTGTGTGACGGTGTGTCTGTCTGTGTGTGTGTGTGACTGTGTGTCTGTCTGTGTGTGTGTGGAAACGCATACTACTACATGGTCCTACTACTCCTCCTCTAATAGACAGTTCATACTACTACATGGTCCTACTACTCCTCTAATAGACAGTTCATACTACTACATGGTCCTACTACTCCTCCTCTAATAGACAGTTCATACTACTACATGGTCCTACTACTCCTCCTCTAATAGACAGTTCATACTACGACATGGTCCTACTACTCCTCTAATAGACAGTTCATACTACTACATGGTCCTACTACTCCTCTAATAGACAGTTCATACTACTACATGGTCCTACTACTCCTCCTCTAATAGACAGTTCATACTACTACATGGTCCTACTACTACTCCTCTAATAGACAGTTCATACTACTACATGGTCCTACTACTCCTCTAATAGACAGTTCATACTACTACATGGTCCTACTACTCCTCCTCTAATAGACAGTTCATACTACTACATGGTCCTACTACTCCTCTAATAGACAGTTCATACTACGACATGGTCCTACTACTCCTCCTCTAATAGACAGTTCATACTACTACATGGTCCTACTACTCCTCCTCTAATAGACAGTTCATACTACGACATGGTCCTACTACTACTCCTCTAATAGACAGTTCATACTACGACATGGTCCTACTACTCCTCCTCTAATAGACAGTTCATACTACGACATGGTCCTACTACTCCTCCTCTAATAGACAGTTCATACTACTACATGGTCCTACTACTCCTCCTCTAATAGACAGTTCATACTACGACATGGTCCTACTACTCCTCCTCTAATAGACAGTTCTCTGCTCTTTGGCCTTGCAGGGAAGGTGGACATGTTGGTAGCAGGAGCTGGCACAGGTGGCACCATCACTGGTATTGCCCGCAAGCTGAAGGAGAGATGCCCCAACATTAAGGTAGAACGTGTGTCATAGACCCAACATCTCAGACAGTGTTCTTCTAGAACAATGTTGTTTTAGAAATTTTTGAATTGTGTAAAATCGTCACCTGTGTTGCCAAAGTCATATTCATTCGGCCGGAATAGGTTTTTAAAATTAAACCCTTTTTTTCTTGTGTTTTAAATGTTATTTAGGTTCTTGGTGTCCACTTAACATTTCTTTTCATGTGTAGATTGTGGGTGTGGACCCTGAAGGTTCTGTTTTGGCTGAGCCAGAGGAGTTGAACAAGACCGATAAGACCCAGTACGAGGTGGAGGGGATTGGATATGACTTTATCCCCACTGTGTTGGACAGATCTGTGAGTGACCCCAACCACTCCAGAGTTCACCTCTGTGTGGTTCCTAACTGTACACTCTGAACAGAAACATGTTCTCAGATCATTTAGGGGTAATTAACTTTGAAAACTGTCAGAATTGCGTTTTATTTTTAAGAACCCCTAAAAGATCCTCCAGGAACCTACTATTTTCTGAGTTTACCCTAAGATCTAACTTATGACAGAGAAAAGGAGATAAAAAACACTCATGAAAAAATATTTATTGAAATTGCATGTGGAAGGAAACCACTAATAACTTCAACATGCATACATGTGTGTATGCATGTGTGATGGTAGCATATATGTCAATATTTTTCTATTTTTCAGGTGGTTGACATGTGGTATAAATCCAATGATGAGGAGTCCTTTGCTATGTCACGCATGCTAATCAGGGAGGAGGGGCTTCTTTGTGGTACGTTAACAAACACACAACTGGCTCATTGTCAGAAATTGGAGCTTTGTCTCAGGTTCTCCTGGGATCTTGCGTGTACAGGTAGATAGTTGTTCCTGTGAAGAGTTCTGCTCTCTGATCCTTTGCCATGTTGGGTCATTGGAGATATTTTGCCTCCATATCACGTGGTTCAGAGCTGTGAGGCTTAACATACAGACACTAAATCCAGATGTATGATTAGTGAGGGGTTTTAAAGCTGATATGTTTATTAATGACTCCGCAGTAACACAAAGAAAATAAGGTTCATTTTAAGTGACATGATGCATGAATAGACAACTGTTATTTTGATAATAACAGATGTATGGTGGGATACGGAAGCTGTTCTCTGACTGACAGGAAAGTGACCATACAACCCTGTGAATGACTGATGGGGAACTGACCATACAACCATGTGAATGACTGATGGGGAACGCACCATACAACCCTGTGAATGACTGGCAGGGAACTGACCATACAACCCTGTGAATGAATGACGGGGAATTGACCATACAACCCTGTGAATGACTGATGGGGAACTGACCATACAACCATGTGAATGACTGATGGGGAACTGACCATACAACCCTGTGAATGACTGTCAGGGAACTGACCATACAACCCTGTGAATGACTGGCAGGGAACTGACCATACAACCCTGTGAATGACTGACGGGGAACGCACCATACAACCCTGTGAATGACTGATGGGGAACTGACCATACAACCCTGTGAATGACTGATGGGGAACTGACCATACAACCCTGTGAATGACTGATGGGGAACTGACCATACAACCCTGTGAATGACTGGCAGGGAACTGACCATACAACCCTGTGAATGAATGACGGGGAATTGACCATACAACCCTGTGAATGACTGATGGGGAACTGACCATACAACCATGTGAATGACTGATGGGGAACTGACCATACAACCCTGTGAATGACTGACGGGGAACGCACCATACAACCCTGTGAATGACTGATGGGGAACTGACCATACAACCCTGTGAATGACTGATGGGGAACTGACCATACAACCCTGTGAATGACTGACGGGGAACGCACCATACAACCCTGTGAATGAATGACGGGGAACTGACCATACAACCCTGTGAATGACTGATGGGGAACTGACCATACAATGCTGTGAATGACTGACGGGGAACGCACCATACAACCCTGTGAATGACTGACAGGGAACTGACCATACAACCCTGTGAATGTGGAAAAACATCCCTCCCTCTCCATAGGAGGTAGTTCTGGCACCGCCATGGCCGCAGCAGTTAAAGTGGCCATGGAGCTGAAGGAGGGACAGCGCTGTGTGGTCATCCTTCCAGACTCCATCCGCAACTACATGTAAGCAACTACAGAGGGAGGGGGAGAACATGTGGGAAGAAGGAGAATTGATAAGCAACGTTTTTTTTTAGTTGGTATGTAGCACCTGTGTTTAGGGATGAGTACCCTCAGTTCTAAAGCTGTTCTAACTTGTCTCTATCAGGTCCAAGTTCCTCAGCGACAAGTGGATGTGTGATAAGGGCTTTCTAACTCCAGAAGACCTGATGCAGTCCAAACCCTGGTGGTGGAATGTGACTCTGCAGGGCCTGAACCTGTCTGCTCCTCTAACCGTACTCCCCTCGGTCAACATCAAGAAGACCATCAACATCCTCAAGGAGAAAGCTTTCGACCAGGCACCTGTTGTTGATGAGTCTGGGTACGATTTAGTCGCCATAGTTACCTGGTTGTCAATGTACCCTCTTGTTTGAATTTTGGAGAAAGACTGTGTTTTCTCTCTCTCTCTCTGTGTGTGTGTGTGTGTGTGTGTGTGTGTGTGTGTGTGTGTGTGTGTGTGTGTGTGTGTGTGTGTGTGTGTGTGTGTGTGTGTGTGTGTGTGTGTGTGTGTGTGTGTGTGTGTGTGTGTGTGTGTGTGTGTGTGTGTGTGTGTGTGTGTGTGTGTGTGTGTGTGTGTGTGTGTGTGTGTGTGTGTAGCATGATTCTAGGGATGGTTACCCTGGGCAACATGTTGTCTTCAGTGCTGGCTGGAAAGGTCAAGGCCTCTGACCCTGTTTCCAAGGTGCTCTACAAACAATTCAAACAGGTCAGTCTTCTCCGCTAAAAGCAGATCAGCAATACGTCTTACTCACAAGTACCTGGCCTCCACTGTGAGATCAGATGGCTATCAAATAAGAGGTTATCGCTGGGGAGGGTCTCCTATAGGTTATCGCTGGGGAGGGTCTCCTATAGGTTATCGCTGGGGAGGGTCTCCTAGAGGTTATCGCTGGGGATGGTCTCCTAAAGGAGTTTCCTGACTGTCATTTCTCCCCCTCCGCCCCCAGGTGCGACTTACAGATAACCTGGGAAAGCTGTCCCGTATCCTGGAGACGGATCACTTTGCTCTGGTGGTACATGAGCAGATCCAGTGTGAGTTTATCCTTCTGTTCACTTGTCTCCCATTCATCTGCCATCATTCTTTCTTCCTGGTATCACCCACTTCCTTTTCTCTATTTGTATCATTTTTCCCTGATTCATCATTTTTCCCCCATCTCTTACATTTATTTTTCGCCTTTATAGCTACTTCTGCTTTTTTTTGCACCATTGAAACAGACCTCTGTAAGAACATTCCTAGAAACTGACCTCTGTAAGAACATTCCTAGACCTCTTTCAGACAATAGAAAAAAACATTCCTAGAAACCCCTGCTCTTATCTGTTGGCCAGGTGATCAAGTGATCAAGTGACCCAAAACCCTGAGCTGTCCCTCCTACAGGGGTCAGGGGTCGTTGATAAGTGTCCTCCAGGTTCCTCTCCAGGTAACTTATGGTAAACACCTGTCTGCTGACATAATGCCCAGCCAAAGGCAATGTCGTCATGGTTTCAACTCTTCCTGCTGGTTCATTTCCTCTGTTTCTCTATAAAGACGTTTAGCCTGCTCCCAGGCCTAGCTGCCTCAGCTTGACTTTGGTAGCTTTCTTAATTTGTGGCGTTCTCGTAAGTAAATAAATTGTTGGTCTGGTGGCAAAGTCCACTGGGGGCGTTCTGGTGAACGTACCCGGCTGTGCCAGGGAACCAGACTAATTCACTTTAAACCTTTTAAATATTTTGTAAAATAAAAAAAATGATATTCACCTACAATCACTTAATAATGCATACAAAATTACCTATGGCTTGAAAACCTCTGGAACCTGGGTTTAACCACAATGCCCCACAATCCCCCTTAAAAACAAGGGCTTATTTGACTCTCATTGGGATGTAACACTGGTAAACGGGAAGGTAGTTGCATAACCTCTGGTAAACAATTTGATTTGGCAGATTACCCAGTTATCGAACACCGTATTTCTTCATTCTTGGATAAAGAGTTTGGTATTTCTCCACTTCATCTTTTAAATCTTGGACTTAGTTGATTGGAACAGTAATTTTACCTTTTTGATTGACGATACAAATCTGTAATACTGTCTACAGTGTGTTTTTTCTAGTTGTACTAAGGTGTCCCCTAATAACTGTGTTGTCCTCTGGGTGTAGATGTGGCTGAAGGTGTCCCCTGTCTGAGACAGATGGTGTTCGGAGTTGTGACAGCTATCGACATGCTCAACTACATCACCACACGCGAAAGGCGAGAGAGCACACGGGAGCGCACGTTGTCCGAGTGCTCGATTACGTCTGAGTGCTCACTAACGGACGAGCTGTGACTTCCTGTTTCCTATGCGGAGGAGGAAGTGACCGCCAGCTTGCTAGTACAAATCCTCTGAGCAACAATAATGAAGAGGAAGACTTAGGTGATGAGTACCTGTTGGAGTGGTGGGGGTTGAGGTTAAGTCTTACAGAGTTGTAAGGTTATGATGATGATGTAGTAGTCTATGCTGCGGTTTATGTAGCTTAGCTAAAATGAATGTATACAAATACATGTAATGTAGTAACTAGAGGCCTTTCCATTGGCTGCATTCTTCAGCATTGCCTCTTCATTATTGGTCTTGAAAGTAAATTTACTACTTTAATATCTAAGGTCAAATTAAAAATATTCCTTTTTGTTTTTCAGGGTACAAAAAAACCATTAGAAACTGCTTGCTACACTAGCAGCTCAGCACACTGGAATCTGTCAGCTAAATAGTCATCATATAGCTTACCACTGTGAAATGTATTAAGATTCCCATCTATCTAATTCTTGGCTGTTTGGTTGATAACTTCAGAGTTACATCACCATCTAGTGACAAGGAAAGACAACCTAAATGTGAAAATGTTTGTTTTTAGATCTGAAATAGACACCTATTCAGCATAGAAAATAAGAAATGTTACATGACAATATTCGGACTGCATGGGCGAAAGGATGCACCTCTATTGTCTTCTGTTGGAAAGGTTTGGCTTACAGGATAGGTGGGTTTGACACAAACCAATCTGCATCCCAATCACGATTTGTGTTGTCTTTTTTTTTTTTTTCTTGTATTGAGACAAGACATATTTAGTAGTTGGGTGGGGAGAGTATTTAAAGCTTAGAGTCCCTCATAGTACAAGTCTTTTATGCAGGCCTGTCTGTCTGGGCCAGTTGGGGTTGGGCTGTTGGAACTGTTGCTATTTATCTGTGCTTTTTGACTCGATATACAATCATTCATGTACTATATTATGTAAGGTATGATCATTGATGAATAGCTGTTGTAATCTATTCCACATTAGCAAGGAGGAATGTGAACGTGATTGACTTGTTCCTAAAATGCTCCGGTATTTACATGAAGTGGAGCATGTGGTTGAAGTTGCACAGTGATATTTGAATGATTTTCCCATCTTCATTTTCAGCGTGGCTCTGGGTTCAGCTGTTCATAAAAAAAAAATCTTGATTTTCTGATAAATATTGTTTTGTGATGGTATTACCATTTTCCATTAAAGGCTTGTTAATTTTCCTCTTGATCAAAGGTTTAATGTTTGTGCGCAACTTTTATTTCAATATTATTTTTACTACCAACAATATTTTTAGCCAGGAGATATTGTTTAGAACATCTGACCAGTAACAAAAACAATGCTAGATTGAATCGTGCCAGGAAGATTTATTGCGCTCCGGTATATTTGTTGTGCTCAGGCAGCTAACCCTAGGTTGTTGCTGCAAATGTGATGTTGTCATTCAAATTACCTGTAAATTAAGGGTGTAGCAATAATAATAGTAAGATAATTTTTGTGTATTATTTTCAGACTTGCTATCTGTTTGCTCCACAAGGAGGCAGTGCTTGCTTATGAGTTCAGTTGCATGTGCTTAATGAAAACTGGTTTTGCCTGTTCTGATACACTAAGATTTGTTTACAATATCTGTTTTTCTGGATTTTTATGATTTATTGGACAGGAAGGTGGTGAAAATGAAAGATGGAGGAGTACATTTCTGCAGGAAGCACTATATCAGACTCAAAACGATGCTTCAGCAGTACATAGTTATTGGAAGCTGAGGCTTCGAGCACTGCCCCCCGGCCAATAGAAACATTTAACTAAAAAACAAATTCAACTCTTGGCCAAAGCTTGAAAAATAAATATCTCATGGAAGTAACTTTTTTTTTTTAGCTTGTAATTTTACTTGTAAGGATAAAATGACTGAACAGAACAGCCAAATGATAACCCCTCTACACTCAGTTTGCCCATCTAATCCTTCTGTTTCCAGGCCTCTGGGTAATTGGTTATTTACCCAGGATGCCTTGGGAGGACATGGATGACATTGGCTTGGAGTGATTCAGTGTTTAAGCTACTTTAGGAAATATCTAATCTGCTCTATAAGTGTTCATCTGAAAGGCACTCAGAACTGCTCTGTGGTGTTCCTGTTGTGAACAGGCTGTACATATCATGCATGACTCAGTTCCACCTGTAGAGGAAATGCACTAAGCTGCAGATACAGTTACACATCCTCTTATACAGGACACTCATCACCATGTCCGGATACCCTGACCCACTAGTTTTTCCTCAGATTGCCCTGACAACATTCTTTTGCCTCTCAGTATTTAAAAAATCTTTTCACTCCAAAATACATATTTTTAAAAGTCTGTGCTAATAAGGTCAAATGAAAGTCACCTGGGATGTCCTATCTCCTGGGGTGTCCTGTCTCAGAGTGGGAAGAATCTCTAGTTAGAAACTAAGACTATGACCTGAAGATCAATGACGTCACAATATTTTTCCAGAGTTCCCAGTTGTCTTGAAAGCATCAGAGGCATCTCCTTTTGACCAGTAGTATGGTTGCCCCAAGACACGGACACCGTGACACAGGAACGTTGTGCCTGTTTCACAGTGAAATAACTCCGCTGCTCATTGAACCTGCATAAAAAAAAAAAGGTACATAAAACAATAAATTGTGAAAAGTGAAGCCTGAAAACTGGATAATCCTCCTAATTCTCCCTGCCAGGACTTTTTTTATGCACAGACTTATCAGTCTTTTTAGCATCTGTCAAGGAGCCACTGGGTAGTATAATATTTTATTTTTTTATATATATATATATATATATATATATATATATACACACTCACCTAAAGGATTATTAGGAACACCATACTAATACTGTGTTTGACCCCCTTTCACCTTCAGAACTGCCTTAATTCTACGTGGCATTGATTCAACAAGGTGCTGAAAGCATTCTTTAGAAATGTTGGCCCATATTGATAGGATAGCATCTTGCAGTTGATGGAGATTTATGGGATGCACATCCAGGGCACGAAGCTCCCGTTCCACCACATCCCAAAGATGCTCTATTGGGTTGAGATCTGGTGACTGTGGGGGCCATTTCAGTACAGTGAACTCATTGTCATGTTCAAGAAACCAATTTGAAATGATTCGAGCTTTGTGACATGGTGCATTATCCTGCTGGAAGTAGCCATCAGAGGATGGGTACATGGTGGTCATAAAGGGATGGACATGGTCAGAAACAATGCTCAGGTAGCCCGTGGCATTTAAATGATGCCCAATTGGCACTAAGGGGCCTAAAGTGTGCCAAGAAAACATCCCCCACACCATTACACCACCACCACCAGCCTGCACAGTGGTAACAAGGCATGATGGATCCATGTTCTCATTCTGTTTACGCCAAATTCTGACTCTACCATCTGAATGTTTCAACAGAAATCGAGACTCATCAGACCAGGCAACCTTCTTCCAGTCTTCAACTGTCCAATTTTGGTGAGCTTGTGCAAATTGTAGCCTCTTTTTCCTATTTGTAGTGGAGATGAGTGGTACCCGGTGGGGTCTTCTGCTGTTTTAGCCCATCCGCCTCAAGGTTGTGCGTGTTGTGGATTCACAAATGCTTTGCAACTAGTGGTTATTTCAGTCAAAGTTGCTCTTCTATCAGCTTGAATCAGTTGGCCCATTCTCCTCTGACCTCTAGCATCAACAAGGCATTTTCGCCCACAGGACTGCCGCATACAGGATGTTTTTCCCTTTTCACACCATTCTTTGTAAACCCTAGAAATGGTTGTGTGTGAAAATCCCAGTAACTAAGCAGATTGTGAAATACTCAGACCGGCCCGTCTGGCACCAACAACCATGCCACGCTCAGAATTGCTTAAATCACCTTTCTTTCCCATTCTGACATTCAGTTTGGAGTTCAGGAGATTGTCTTGACCAGGACCACACCCCTAAATGCATTGAAGCAACTGCCATGTGATTGGTTGATTAGATAATTGCATTAATGAGAAATTGAACAGGTGTTCCTAATAATCCTTTAGGTGAGTGTATATATATTTAAGTCTGGGGGGCCTGCACAATAGTGCCCAGCTGACCCTAGGCTACAAATGTTTTGTTTAATCAAATTAGGGGTCTTGTCAATGTCATTGATTTGAAAATCGTATTAGGTGATGCTGCTTACTGAAGCGCAGTTGTCCATATTTGGGATTGTAATAAGTGATTGGTTGTCACACTGGCCCAAACTTTGGCAACGACCTTTGTCGTTCTTCAGGTCAAGTCCACTCTAGCTAGTAGTCTAACCTGTTCATAATGTCAGAAACATAGAATAAGAATGTTCAAAGGTTTATTTGTCATTTGCAATAACAAGTTACGGCAAATTAAATGCTTGGTTTTCCTAATGGGACCCAAGAAGAGAAAAACACGAAGGTTGAAACATCTTCCAGACCAAGAAAGTTGTCAAAACAAATGCAGTGTTTCAGTAAACCAGCCAACTCCTAGTTCCAATTAGCCACAACAGCGGTGATGATGAGCTAGCAGCGACAACTGGGCTAACTGCTAGCCTGGATCATGTGGACCAGTTCAGTCACACTGCAAGCAGCTGATCTCACAGCAGAGGAGCAAGATGAGTATGTTTTGTATTGGCTATGATGGGTCCACATTGGAACCCATTAATGTTCTTACAAACAAATGAGCAGTAAATAGGCATTCATTTCATTTATCATGGCCAGAGGAATAATGACCATGTTTGCAACTGTAAAGTGTTGACTGACTGACCTGTTAATGTATGTAAGATTGCAAATGTTTAGGTGATTAGGTTTAATTTATGTCAACATTTGAGTTGGGTCTGTCTCATAAGTTACTACATTTGCAAAAAATACTGGAGATTTCCGTTTAGCTGTAGGGAGCATTCCGTGTTCTTGATTGGTCTGGACAGGGACAGAAAATGAAGTAGGATGTGAAGGGGAAATACATGCTAGTTGGTCGTAGTATGTTAATTCAAAATGCCTTGTCATTCTTGGTGAACTGACTACCAGGCTGTTATCAGGGACAGGTCAGTTGCTGATTCAGAAACATTACGTTTCAGTCAGCACAGTAGTATTGGAACTGCTCTGTCAGGCAGTGTGTTTGCGTCCAGCAGCGACGTGCACTGAACTCTGCAACACCACACTTTTCTGCCTTTTCGGTTCGCTCAAACCTTAACGAAGATTATGGCTGCTGCACATTAAATAGGCTACAGTGAAACGGAGACACTTGGGGAACCTACACATACCGGAAGCTGCGCAGGTTTACTTTAAAGCAATACAGTATAGGAGATTTCTTTTAATATGTCTTGCCGCAAATGAAGATGACTTGCTAGTTTGCCAGTACTGAACAAACACACTTTGGTAGCAGTAGAAAAGTTATGAACTTTTTATCATGATTGCATTATTCTGACTAGTGAGTCATAGACATTATGACACCTCCCAAACAGCAATGAAAGAGTATTGTGCATCAAACGGAGACATACAAACACACACATTTTACTATTCTCGACCCCAACAAAATTCCCCCTACCCTGTAGCGCTAACCTTAACCCAAATAACTTACTCCAACCCAAAGAGCATGTTTCCTAACTGGGTTCTGCAAAATGTAACACAAGCTCTCAGTTTTAACACAAGCTCACACCTTGTATTTCTATCCTTTCAGGGACTTTTTTCCCCCAGAAGTGTAATTCTGTAAACAGACACACACAGAGGGGTATGGATGCCATGTCGCTGAGGGGTTTCATTATGGACCTAATTGAGCTCTATCAGTTTCAGAGCAGGTACAGAGGTTGCTGTGGGCGATGACGGAGAATGTTCGTCAGTAACTCCTCTGTTGGTTTCATCACCTGGTTATAGGTGTCACTGACAAACGTTCCGGAACACCGGATCACAACCTCAGATCGGCTGTTAGATAATGCCTGAACAGTTACATTATCCCACCACCTGGGTCATCATTTATTTATTAACTTACCTTTATTTATACAGAGAAATCAACTGAGACCAAGGTCTCTTTTACAACTGATCCCTATATTACAACAATAAAAACAAAAAACAGAATGGAAATAAAATACTTGGAAAAAACAAGCACAATTGACAAAAATATAATTCATAAAAATCTTTTTAATATTTTATAGGCACTGAACCATTTAACTCTGAATAGCATTGCATGACTATATTAAAATACTGAAAAGCTGTTTTACCCAGTTTTGAATTGAACCGCAGAATCTCCAGCACCATCCAGTCTTGAGAACGTGTTTGGTAACTGCTGTTGGTAACTCAGGACCATGTCTACAACAAGACAGTTACGTCAACAGCCCAAGGTCTGTCACACACATGCTCTTAGTAACTAATGTATGTAATGTATGAGTCATAGGACACACTGACGACCCAGTCTGGTCTTTATGATGTTTATCTTCAAAGGGGGCATTCATCCAATCATAATAACCAAAATGTGGCATAATCAGTTCTTTCAAATTGTATTTAATGTTTGGTTTGCAGAACTATGAAAATGTTTGTGCAAAACTAAGGCGTTCCAGGAATCAGTCTGTGATATCCACTGTAATCTGGACAATACTCAGTAAATGCAATCACATGGTGTCAAAATGGCTACAGGCCACAGAGAAGACCTCAATGGTCTCTTCAGTCCTCACCCCACCGTCTTCAACCACAGCCCCTGCTTCATGGATGCTGCGCTCTTTCTCCACCTTCTCTGGTTCCGCCTGATGTTTCTGCTGTGAGATGGCTGTCTGAGCCTGGAGGGGAGTTCAGGGGAAGGAGAGGGAGATAAAAGTGTGATATGGGTGAAAAAATGGATGAGAGGAAGAGTGGGGGAGGAATGGAATGGGGTAAGAAAGTAGGTTGGACAGAGTGGTTTGGTCGCGGGTGGATGTGGTGTTTGGAGGGAAACCCAGAGTGGTGAGCAGATATGTCACATGGTCTCTGCAGTAGATCACCCCTCCACCCAAATAACCCTCCACCCAAACACCACTCCTCCCCAACATCTAAACACCCCTCCACCCAAATAACCCTCCTCCCAAATAAACACCACTCCTCCCCAACTTCTAAATACCCCTCCACCCAAATAACCCTCCTCCCAAATAAACACCACTCCTCCCCAACATCTAAACACCCCTCCACCCAAATAACCCTCCTCCCAAATAAACACCACTCCTCCCCAACATCTAAACACCCCTCCACCCAAATAACCCTCCTCCCAAATAAACACCACTCCTCCCCAACATCTAAACACCCCTCCACCCAAATAACCCTCCAACCAAACATCTAAACACCCCTCCACCCAAGTAACCCTCCACCCAAACACCACTCCTCCCCACCGTCTAAACATCCCTCCACCCAAATAACCCTCCACCCAAACACCACTCCTCCCCACCATCTAAACAACCCTCCACCCAGGTAAAGTTCCACCCAAACACCACTCCTCCCCACCATCTAAACACCCCTCCTCCCCACCACCCTCCCTCAGGGCAGGATGGTAAAGTACTTCAGAAGAGACAGAACAGCTGGGGGGATATACATGATTTAGAGACAGCATGAGGTTCTTTCTGTGTGTTTGTGTGTAATTGTTTGTCTGCCTTTTTCTCTCTGTATTGGCAAGAAATGTGTGTTTTATCAGTGTATATACAATATCTGTATGGGTGCCTGTCTATCTCTAAAGTTAAGAGACCACTGCACCTTTTTCTTTCCTTTCCAATAAAGTCGTAAAGGAAAGTTTTGAGTGAGGAACAGAAGGGTTAAAATTAAGAGACCACTGCAAATTGAAGGCTTCTGTTTCTCACTCAAAACTTTCCTTTTCAACTTTTTTGGAAAGGAAAGAAAAAGGGGCATTGCTCTCCTAATATTTTCTGGAGCTGTATGTCTGTGTGCATGTCTATCTCTGTGGAAAGGGACAGTTCCTACAGACTATGTATGTATCTGCATGTATCTGTATGTGTCTGTATGTGTCTGTATGTGTCTGTATGTATCTGTATGTGTCTGTATGTACCTGTATGTGTCTGTATGTGTCTGCATGTATCTGTATGTGTCAAAATGTATCTGCATGTGTCTGCATGTGTCTGTATGTGTCTGTATGTGTCTGTATGTGTCTGTATGTGTCTGCATGTGTCTGCATGTGTCTGCATGTGTCTGTATGTGTCTGTATGTGTCTGCATGTATCTGCATGTACCTGCATGTACCTGCATGTGTCTGCATGTGTCTGCATGTGTCTGCATGTGTCTGCATGTGTCTGCATGTGTCTGCATGTATCTGCATGTATCTGCATGTGTCTGCATGTGTCTGCATGTGTCTGCATGTGTCTGCATGTGTCTGCATGTGTCTGCATGTGTCTGTATGTGTCTGTATGTGTCTGTATGTGTCTGCATGTGTCTGCATGTATCTGCATGTGTCTGCATGTGTCTGCATGTATCTGTATGTGTCTGTATGTGTCTGTATGTGTCTGTACCTCCCTTATTCCCAGTCCAACAGAATTCCGATTCCACGTCATGACGTTAAGGGCCCAATCTCTCCTGGGAAATACCTTTTCAGCCTGCAGGAACAGGCACAATAGAGCACACCATGTGGCATCACAGGGTGTTTGTTAGATAGAGATGAAACAAAAACCAGTTTGAGGCATTGCAGGGAAGATTCTGCTTTCCATTTGAGCCCTTCTGCCTAATTTATGTTCGAAGTATATCAATCATAAACCTGACATTTCACCTTCTAGAGTTGTAGAGTGTTTTGGTAGACAAAGAAAGGGGGAGCGTACAATTTCCTGTAATTCTACAAATTTTGCCATGGGGGGAAAGACATTTCAGCAGATTGAATATTATGTCTGGCTGAGAGAGACTAACAGACTCAATGACAGACCAAGGATCACTAGAAGTTTAATTACAGTAACTGGTGTCCTGGACTAATTTACCAATTTTATGTGCGTGTGCGCCTGTCTGTGTTGTGTTTTTGAGTATTGTTGTGGGGTTTGTGCATTATTTTGTTCATTCAGAGAGAATAAAAAGGGAATCCATTTTGGGAGCTCCTATCCACCAAGGCCAGGTGGTTGACGTCAGGGGATGGCTGTACCTGGTCATCTCTGTCAGACAAACACCCCCCTGGTCATCTCTGTCAGACAAACCCCCCCCAGGTCATCTCTGTCAGACAAACACCCCCCTGGTCATCTCTGTCAGACAAACACCCCCCTGGTCATCTCTGTCAGACAAACCCCCCCCAGGTCATCTCTGTCAGACAAACACCCCCCAGGTCATCTCTGTCAGACAAACACCCCCCTGGTCATCAGCTGTCTTAAGTCTTCTCCTACCCTGCAGGTGTTCCTTCATCTCAGGCCTGACTGATTATAAATGTCAGTTAAAATAACAAACAAATCCATTTGTGTATTTCATTTTTGTGGGTGTGCTGTTTTATAATGTCTGTGGTGCGTGTCACCTTCAATAATAATTAAAAGGAATATCAAAGGTTTACGGAAACTGGCCTGTTTACTTACTGGTTTCCATTGAACAGGGTCAGAGTTTCCTGTTGAGGATGTGTTTGTCTAAACAAGGAAACAGTGGCTGACATACAGACAGGGTGAGAGAGAGAGGGAGGGAGGGGGTAAGTGAGGGGGGAGGTAGAGGGTAAGTGAGGGGCGGAGGTAGAGGGTAAGAGAGGGGGGGAAGTAGAGGGTAAGTGAGGGGGGAGGTAGAGGGTAAGTGAGGGGGGGAAGTAGAGGGTAAGTGAGGGGGGAGGTAGAGGGTAAGTGAGGGGGGGAGGTAGAGGGTGAGTGAGGGGGGGGTAGAGGGTAAGTGAGGGGGGAGGTAGAGGGTAAGTGAGGGGGGGAGGTAGAGGGTAAGTGAGGGGGGAGGTAGAGGGTAAGTGAGGGGGGAGGTAGAGGGTAAGTGAGGGGGGGAGGTAGAGGGTTAGTGAGGGGGGAGGTAGAGGGTAAGTGAGGGGGGAGGTAGAGGGTTAGTGAGGGGGGAGGTAGAGGGTAAGTGAGGGGGGAGGTAGAGGGTAAGAGTGGGAGAGAGGAAGAGAGAGGACCCAAATTAGGCAGGAAACTTTCTGGAATGTGGTCAGTTAATGATGTCACCAGACTGAACAGAGCCACATCAGTGCCAAGACCCAACCAAACATCCCCTTCCTCTCCACCAATCAGATCCTCCCATGCCCTACCATGGCTCCTCCCATGGTTTGACTCACACCCCTGCGCTAACTCTCTCTGGTTGGGCAAACACAGACGACCTACTTAGAATGGTCTGGTAAAACAACAACACAAAAACACACACACAAGCACAGTGACTTGTCACCATAACCTTTCAGGGTCTGAAAATTAAACTTCAGATAGACACACTAATGCTTTTCCTTTTTGTTGACTTCTTAAACTTGAGGGAGCACAGGGAGAAAGGTGTGGGGTGTAGAGAGGAAATGAGAGAGAGGGAGGAATAAAATGGAAGTGAGAGAAAGAAAGGGCTAGATAAAAAAGGAGAGAGCCACTACATGAAAGAGATGGTTGTTATTTAGGCTATGTCGTTTTCACACAACGATATAGAGCTAAACAAGAGAAAAGGTGAGATTTTTCCTGGTCAGTGCTTTCTGGGAGTCTTGGAATGTCCCATGTTGCATGTGGGTTGGCTATCGCCCAATCTCCATTTAGCAGCTGTCTTGTGCTTCGACCAGCTCTGTTTTGATTTTATTTGGCAAACCTGATAAAAAACAAAGATACAAGGATAGAAAATGTTATGAAGTGAATGTGAAGTGTTTATTTCAATATGATGTTATGGACAGTTTGCATTTGCCAATCAGCCATTCAGAGTGAGACCATGTCCTTGTTTCAGCACTTATAATACAGAAATCTATACTTAATTGGCTTTGTATTACATTTCTTAAAATGTTTTAACTATAGTTTTGATTTAGACACAACACAACTTTTGTCAATGTTACAATTAAAGTGCATTAAATCCATTGCAAAAGGTTTTGGAGTTTGTTGCAAAACTTGATGAATTGTGTCCACATATTTGTATTTTACATCGGTAATAAGGGTTGATGCTACATCGGCCTTCTACTGATCGGTCTGGTCAGAGGGTGTGAAATATAGGCCCACTGGGACGATTGCATGTGTGTCTTGGGCTGGAATTGGTAATTAATAAATACATTCTAGTCAGTCTGGTTGTCTGAGCTCTCTGTTGTATGTAGTGTGAATTTGGGCTTCATCTAGCCTTATTTTATAGTCAATCTGACACTCAAATTGAAAGCAGCACCTGTCAAACTGAATTTCTCTCTTCAGGCTACAAACCTCAGGGGGTGGGGTCTTTCCAAAAAGTATACGTAACCTGGAATTGTAGTGGGTCGAAGGAACAACTTCAGAAATGGTATACTTAATCAGCCGATGTGGCACAGTATGTGGCCAATATACCACAGCTGTTCTTACAATGCATTGCTGCCTGAAAACCACACTTAGTCGTGGTATATTGGCAATAAACCACAAAACCCCCTGGGGACCAATTACATAAGTGATCACTCCACTTCTCCACCCCTCCACTTCTCCACCCCTCCACTTCTCCACCCTCCACCCCTCCACTTCTCCACCCCTCCACCCGTCCACCCCTCCACTTCTCCACCCCTCCACTTCTCCACTTCTCCACCCCTCCACCCCTCCACTTCACCCCTCCCACCCTCCACCCCTCCACCCCTCCACTTCTCCACCCTCCACCCCTCCACCCCTCCCACCCTCCACCCGTCCACCCCTCCACTTCTCCACCCCCCCCACTTCTCCACCCCTCCACTTCTCCACCCCTCCACTTCTCCACCCCTCCACCCCTCCCACCCTCCACCCCTCCACTTCTCCACCCCTCCACCCCTCCACTTCTCCACACCTCCACCCCCCCACTTCTCCACCCCTCCACTTCTCCACTTCTCCACCCCTCCACCCCTCCACTTCTCCACCCCTCCACTAATGGGGGCCAGTTTGGTTGAAGTGTTCCATCAGACATTCAGCGAATGTCTGGGAAGGAGGTTATGTAATATACTCATGCCTCATCAAGATTTTGACTCAATCAATCAATCAATCAAAATTTATTTATAAAGCGCTTTTTACAACAGCAGTTGTCACAAAGTGCTTTACAGAGACATCCAGCCTTAAACCCCAAGGAGCAAACAACAGTAGTGTTGAATTTCAGTGGCTCGGAAAAACTCCCTAAGAAGGTCGAATTTTAGGAAGAAACCTAGAGAGGACCCAGGCTCAGAGGGGTGACCAGTCCTCTTCTGGCTGTGCCGGGTGAGATATTAAGAGTCCAATTGGAATAATAAATACATTTCTCTTGGCTAAATCCAGAGTATATTTGATTTTAGACTAGGTCAGAAGTATGACCAGGTGGACAAGGACAGGAACAGCAACGGTCCCCCCAAACCAGGTAATCCGCAGGTGTGGACCAGGACCTCATCTCCTTCTAAAATTTATAATTGGAGGAATCTGAGAAAAGTTAGTAGTACATCCCTCATGTCCCCCAGCACAATAATATAGCAGCGTAACACCTTGGAAACTGAGACGGGACTGAATTTGGCAGGAAGACCTGCTGTACAAATTATTGGAAAGCGGTGTTGATGGGAAACCATCTCATATTTTAAGGTCAATGTACAAAATGTGTGCAGATAAAACTGGCAGTAAACATGCAGATTTTTTCCCTGCGGGACCTGGGGATGAGACATTCGAAGGAAGCAGAAGAGAGGGGGTCATTGGGGAGATGGAGTGTAGATATTGCCAGGAGAAAACAAGGGAAAAGAGATGAATAGAGAGATCACGGGTACACAGCAACAAATTCCCTCAAAATGACCTTAAATGAGCAGAGCAGCTAATCCATAAACCTACCCATGTTAACCTAGTATTCGCTCGGAGGAGGCTGTATAATTTTACATAATTGATGATTTGAGTAATATTTGATTCGGCAATCAGGTTATGGTATTTAACTTAAAAAGCTTCAGCAATCAAGGAATCATTCTCCTGAAACCACCTCCCTCTTTCCTCGTCTCGTTCATCCCTCTCTTATCTTCCCCTCTCTTGTTCCTTCCTCTCTTTGTCTTTGTGATCAGCTTGGTTGAATGTCCAACAGACCTGATTTACGTTTGAAGTTGGGAAAAAAAATTTAATTCCCTTAGGTTGATGACTAGTTGCAGATCCAGTTTTCCACGTCAATTTGACGTCATTCCATCGATTTTTGTGCTGCTGGAATGAGTAGAAGCAACACTGATTCACATTTCTGCCCAGTGAATATTGACGCTGATGAGGTCATTATTCAGCGCGTTGAGTTATTCTGCTGATCTGTTTGGGTTTTTTTAAACACGTACTTCCTCGCACTGTCTCAGTCAATAATGCGGGTTAAGTGTGTGCCCGGCAGGGAGCGCGTGTTATTAGGGCTGTGACATCATGCAGAGGGGAGGGGGGAAGTGCGCTGCGCTCACATTACTCGGTCAAACGACAACCCGACACGACCGCACCACTTGAGCGGCATTGCCCAGCAATTGCGAGGTCATAACAAGGAAACGCTCGTGTCAATGTAGCATTTTCACACATGCTCTACAGACAACAAGTTGTTTTCTATTTTCCTCTTATCAGCGTTTGATTTGTGGCAGAATTTGTAATATGCTTTGTTAACAACAGTTATAGAGTGAAATGTATTAATTGAGCGATTTAGCAGGTACACCAGTTGAAGCCGTGAGCAGTGACGCACCCCCCCCCCCACCACAGGCGTCTGTCAAGTCACTCTGATGATGTCAAACTGCATTGCAAAATGAAAAACGAATAGATTCATATCAATGTATAGTACATACCTTCTTGTGTAACAATCAATTACCCACAGCAAGTCACAGTAAGGTTGGGTGGTTGATGCATTTGTTATTATTTTTCAGAAATTTTCTACATAACTAAAATGTAGAACATACAAATATAACTTGTTATTTAGGACATACTGCACTTTAAATATTATTTGTTAGACAGAACATACCTTAAACAGAACTTGTTATTTAGAATATGAATAACAACGTCTATTTAGGCTGTACAACCTCCCCTTAATATGTGAGTGAAAGGAGAGGGAAGGAGAGCGGGACATATTGAAGGGTAATGCAGAGAAAGAGCAGAGTGATAGAGTTGCTATCAGGAGGTATCAGTTTCAGTGCGGGTGGTCATGTTTTCCTGGTGGCTGAGGGAAAGGGAGATGCTGAGTGTTTGATATGCAGTACAAGCTCTCAGCCTGGTATAGAAACATGCAGTGAAATGTGACACTCGAGTGGGATGGCATGTCGATGTTTCTCAGGCGGGACAGGCAGGAACCAAAAGGTAAAGGGTCAGAAAGTCACCTTGGCCCGCAAGGCTGTAGTGAACTGTGGTATCGCATTGCCTTGTATACACAGTTATGTACACACAAAAACATCCCCTCAGCAGTGCTTACAGTAAATCTTGTTAGTTTTTATCTCATTTACCAGGCTTGCTGTTGCCAATGTTCAAGATTTCTTAGCAGCATGGATCTGTTTTTAAAATGTATTAGATTAAAGTTGCTAAACGTGTTAGATTCAAATGATCCAATTTGGAACAAGTCATGTTTTTTTTCAGTTGTATTTGTTTTTAACCGAGCAGTCATTTTGTTGTCAATCTGTCAAATAATATCTGTTAAATTATCTACAAACATGTACCAAGATATCTGGTTACAGTGCAGAACAGTGAAGGATATGAGAAAAGCACCATGTTTAGATGCATTTCAGAAAAACGCTGGAACAACCTGATGTGGACAAGATTCATGTCAGTGTCACGTACAATCATTTGAAACAGTAACCACACCCACTGGAATGTTTTCTTTCCCATATTTGAACACATTGATATGGCAGTTAAATTCCAACCACATTCATGGATAAACCCAATTTAAGAAATCACACCAAAACAATAAAAATGTCGAACCATGGAACCAATTCAAATGAAGCAAGATGTCATTTATTTATTTACCCCTGCCTTTACCATCACATCACATAGCTGAGCAAACCGGATTTGATGGCAAATCTGAGTAACTTTGGAGTGTCTAGCCTTCCGTAAAGGTTAGAAAATAGGTCTGCTTTGGTCGTGTTTGGTGACATAACATGCCAAAGGCCTATCCCTCAGAAGACAAAAGACATATCCCTCAGAAGAAAAAAGACCTATCCCTCAGAAGACAAAAGACCTATCCCTCAGAAGACAAAAGACCTATCCCTCAGAAGACAAAAGACATATCCCTCAGAAGAAAAAAGACATATCCCTCAGAAGAAAAAATACCTATCCTTCAGAAGACAAAAGACCTATCCCTCAGAAGACAAAAGACCTATCCCTCAGAAGACAAAAGACATATCCCTCAAAAGACAAAAGACATATCCCTCAGAAGGCAAAAGACATATCCCTCAGAAAACAGATTATTGATTCTCATTAGTCTGAGAGGGGTTACAAGAGCATTTCCAAGCAATGGAAATACATTGTTCCACTGAACATTGTTCCACTCATAGACGGAGAAAATGTCAGACCAGTGGCAATCTAACAGCACAGGTTGTCCCACCAAATTCATCTCAAAAGGAAACCAAAAGATGATCATATAATTCTCTAAGAACTCCAGGGTTAAATCCTGGGATCTACTGATCTATCCTGTATCCTCTATCCTGTATCCTGTATCCTCTATCCTGTATCCAATGTGGAAGTGTTGAGTCAACTGTCAGAAAGAGACTGGCCAACATAGAATGTCAGGAAGGAGAAATCCTCTACTCTCAAAGAAGAATATCAAAACATGACTGACGTTAGCTAGACAACACCTGGTCAAGTCCAAAACTACTGGAATAATGTGTTCTTAACAGATGAGTCAAAGATGGAGTTGTTTGGCCACAACGTCAAATGCTGTGTGATACAAAACTGTCGAGGTTTCAGTCTTATCAAAATGCTGTGGGGTCTTATAGTGGCACGTCAATACAAGAAGACCCTCGGACAGGTTAAAGCAGTACTGTAAAAAGGACTGGACATAAGCTCCTCCCCGTTGGTATACGACCCTGCTTCCAAAAGGTGGTACGCTGTTGAAAGAAAAACAGAATACAATGATGTGCAAATCATTTAAACCCTATATTCAACAGAAAATTGTACAAAGACAGCATATCAAATGTTGAAACTGAAAATGTTTCTCAACCGTGGAGGCATGGACTCCATTAGACCTCTGTAGGTGTGCTGTGCTATCTGGCACCAAGACATTAGCAGCAGATCCTTTAAGTTGCGAGATGGGGCCTCCATGAATCGGACCTGTTCGTTCAGCACATCCAACAGATGCTTGATTGGATTGAGATCTTGGGAATTTGGAGGCCAAGTCAACACCTTGAACTCGTTGTTGTGTTCCTCAAACCGTTCCTGATATATTTTTGCTTTGTGGCAGGGCGCATTATCCTGCTGAAAGAAGCCAATGCCATCAGGGAATATCGTTGGCATGAAAGGGTGCACATGGTCTGCAACAATGTTTAGGTAGGTGGTACGTATCAAAGTAACATCCATATGAATGGCAGGACTCAAGGTTTCCCTGCAGAACATTGCCAAAGCATCACACTGCCCCCGCCGGCTTGCCTTCTTCCCATAGTGCATCCTGGTGCCATGTGTTCTCCAGGTAAGCAACGAACATACACACGGCCATCCACGTGATATAAATGAAAACGTGATTCATCCGACCAGGCCACCTTCTTCCATTGCTCTGTGGTCCAGTTCTGATGCTCATGTGCCCATTGTAGGTGCATTCGGCAGTGGACAGGGGTCAACATGGGCACCCTGACTGGTCTGTGTCTACACAGCCCCATACACAACAAACTGCGATGCACTGTTTGTTCTGACACCTTTCTGTTAGATCAGCCAACCTTCGCTCCCCACATACATCAATGAGCCTTGGTCGTCTATGACCTTTTCGCCAGTTCACCACTTTTCCTTCCTTGGACCACTTTTGATCGGTATTGACCACTGCAGACTGGGAACACCCCACAAGGACTGCAGTTTGGAGATGTTCTGACCCAGTCATAATTTGGTGCTTGTCAAAGTCACTCAGATCCTTACGCTCCCCCATTTTCCCTGCATTTAACACATCAACTTTGAGGACAGAATGTTCACTTGCCTAATATATCCCACCCACTGCCATGATAACAAGATTAGCAGTGTTATTCATTTCACCTGTCAGTGGTTATAATGTTATGGCTGATTGATGTAGGCCCACCCGTGAATTTGATGCCATGTTGGGACAGAGGCAACAAAAGACTTGGAAAAGTTTAAGAAACTAAACTTGGTGGAATATCACACAACCAATTATGTAAATTGGCAACAGGTAACATGATTGGGTATTAAAAGATCATTCCAGAGAGGATGGGTCTGTCAGAAGTGAGGATGGGGAGTCTTTGAAAGGCTGTGTGGGCAAATAGTGCCACTATTTATGAATAACATTCTCAATATCACATTGCAAAGAGTTTGGCAATCTCATCATCTACGGTACATAATATAGTTAAAAGATTGAGAGAATACTGAAAACCAATATTGGATGGCCATGATCTTTGGGCCTTCAGCCGGCACTGCATTAAAAACAGACACGTTTCTGTGGTGAACATCACTGCATCCATGTTAAAACTCACCTTGCAAAGAAGATACCATACTGTATATAAACAAGATCCAGAAATTCCACCACCTTCTCTGAGCCCGAGATCATTCAAGATGGACTGAGACAAAGTGGAAAACTGTACTGTGGTTTGACAAATCAAATTGAAATAATTTTTGGGAATCCTCTGGTATAAAAGAGAAGAGGGAACATCTGGCTACTTATCAGCGCACAGTTCAAAAGCCAGAATGTGATGGTATGGGGGTGCATTAGTGCACATGGCATGGGTGACTTGCACATCTCTGAAGGCACCATTAATGCTAAACAATACAGCTCCGGAAAAAATTAAGAGACCATTGCACCTTTTTTTTTCCTTCCCAAAAAAGTTAAAAAGGAAGGTTTTGAGTGAGGAAAAGAAGGGTTAAAATTAAGAGATCACTGCAAATTGAATGCTTCTGATCCACACTCAAAGCTTTCCTTTTCAACTTTTTTGGAAAGGAGAGAAAAAGGTTCATTGGTCTCTAAATTTTTCCGGAGCAATATATACAGGTTTTATGAGCAATATATGCTGCCATCCAAACAATGTCTTTTTCAGGGAAGGCCTTGCTTATTTCAGCAAGACAATGCCAAAACATTTTCTGCACGTATTACAACAGCGTGGGTCCGTAGTAAAAGAGTCTGGGGGCTAAACTGGCCTGCCTGCAGTCCAGACCTGTCACCCATTGAAAACATTTGGCACATTATGAAACATAGAATACGACAGAGGAGACCCCAAACTGCTGAACAGCTGAAATCCAACATCAACCAAGAATAGGATCACTTTCAAAACTACAGCAAATGCTCTCTTCATTTCCTAAATGCTTACAGAGTATTGTTAAACTGAAGAGGTGATGCAACACAGTGGTTAACATGCCCCTGTTCCAACTTTTTTTAAACTTGTTGCTGGCATCAAATCAAAAGAGCATGTATTTTTCCAAAACCATTAACATTTCTCAGTTTCAACATTTGGTATGTTGTCTTTGTACTATTTTTAATTAAATATAGGGATGAATGATTTGCACATCATTGCATTCTGTTTTTTGGAAATGGGGTTGGAAGAGACTGATAGACAGCTGTAAGAAATGGCTACACCAGCTATTGGATCTAGGGGGTACTCATTTTGTTCTGCACTGTGAAATTGCTTTTTATTTTCTTTTAATTGCTTAATGGTTTCAAAGTTTTTTGTGTGATTTGTTATAGGGTTACCTTATAAATTAATGAGTTTGGAAGTTTGCTCAAATGAAACAGAAATATGTAACTTTCCAGGGGGTGTACTTAATGTTTCACTTGGCTGTATAAACCAGACTAGGGATGGAAAATTACAAACCATTGAAAATTGAAAGAGAGAAAATTATTAGTTCCAAGAAAAAATGCTGACAATAAAGAGCTGAGGTTTAAGAAGGATTGAGAGAGCTGAAATTGAAAGAGAAAAAAAACTGAATGAGAGACAAAGAGAGAGAGACAGATGAGAGGGAGAGAGAAGGAGAGAGAAAACAGAAAACAACCAAGACCGAAACCAGAGAGAAAGAAAAAAGAGAGACAAGAAACCCATGGGGTAGAGGTAATCTAGAGAAAGAGAGAAGGGAAAAGAGGGCAAGAGAGAGGGGGGAGAGAGAGGGGGAGAGAGAGGGGGGAGAGAGAGGGGGAGAGAGAAGGGGGGAGAGAGAAGGGGGAGAGGGAGGGCTAATTCAGCACACAGCTGCTTAGTGAACTCAATGTGAGAGGTCTGTAATGGAATGCTCATTCAGACGCCACAGCCCCTGTACAATATTAACACAGCCCAATGTGCGTCATACTGCCACACAGCTGACCGGGTGTGTGTGTGTGTGTGTGTGTGTGTTTGGTAACCTCAGAGGTCTCTGTCTGACAATCTTACTCCCACTATCAGTATCTCTGTCTCTCTAGTGTACTTTGACAGTTTAGATCAAAGCCACAGGTTATACTGACTATGGACAAACCACCATATCAGCTCTATAAATAACAACGGACAGAATGGTGTCTCTACTGGTTGACTGGTTGCTTTGGTGTCTAGGGAATAATTCAGCAGGCAGAGATTCATACACTACGTGTAGCATGAAGATATGTGGACAAAAGAGTTTCATAGTGCAGTTATTTATCACTTTCACTTACCCATGTTAAACAAATAATGTTCAGATGCTTAAATGAACATTCCCCCTAAAAGACAACACAACACTCTTCATCACTGAGTTTTTTTTTACTCGTTATTTTCATTAGTGAAGGCCCAGCAGAATGAAAATGATCTCCGGGATGTTGTGTTTTAGTGTGTTGTGTTTTAGTGTGTTGTTTTCTATTGTCTTAATGTGTTCTATTTTGTTGTGTTTCATTGTCTTACAGTGTTTTTGGTTGTGTTGCAGTTTGTTCTTTTCTATTGTGTCAGAGTGTATTCAGTTGTGTTGCAGTGTTTTGTTTTCTGTTGTTAGTGTGTGCTGTTGTGTTGTGGTGCATCGCGTACTATTGTGTTTTAGTGTCTTGTATTCTGTTTTATTTGTTTGGGTTTGCAGTATTTGTAGGTTTGTGTTGTTTTGTGTTGTATTGTGTGTTGTAATATAATACTGTATCATATCGTATGGTTTTTGTTATGTGTTACTAGTCATTTTGGTAGTGTACAGTTCTGTGAATAGAACAGAAGGTTCTTTGAGCCTCCCTCCTCACTGCGCTCTGCCTTAACCCTCTATAACGTCCGCAAATCCTTTGGTGCCAACCTGACTGGTCAGAATGATTGTGAGCAATGATGCAAATGTGTTTGTGAACTTCTGCACACGGCTGCTTAGCTGATAGTGGGAGTGTGTGTACATTTTCACACTGCAAAACATTTCTTATCAAGTATATTTATCTTATTTTCAGGATAAAACCCTACTATCCTTAAAATAATGTATATTTTTCTTAACAAGCTGGATTATACAGCTTGTTTTTAGAAAATATGACTTGAATATCATGTAATTTATCTTGTTCTATTGGCAGATTATTTCACTTATTTCAAATATCTCCTCAAATATAGTTCAATTGCCTTGTTCCATTGGCAAAATGTTTTGCAGTGCAGTGTTGACCTCCCATTGGGCTGTTTCCTGCTGCATCACTGCATCAGATTTAGGTGCAGGTGCATCACTGCATCAGGTTTAGCTGCAGGCGCATCACTGCATAAGGTTTAGCTGCAGGTGGGTTGTTCAGTTGTATGAATATAGACAGCTTTTTGCCTCAACTTGATTTAACAAGTTCTTAAAGCATTTCACTGATAGTTATGCTTATGAATGAAGTTATGCTTATTAATATAAAAGATTAAAATAATATTTTTATCTATTATATTGTAATTACTAGAAATATATTAAAAATGTATTTAGATTGTGTTTCGTATACTTTTTTGTATTTTGATCAGAAACACGGCAGAAAATGTTTATAAGAAAATTAAACTGTATTTGAGGAGATATTTGCTTGAAATATGTTAAATGATCTGCCAATGTAAGACTAATTACTTGATATTCAAAGCATATTTTCTAAAACCAAGTGATATTAAGAAAACATTATTTTAATACTTGATACTTGATTAGACAGATTATTGCAGTGAAAGTGAATAACCTCTTAACCCTCTGGTCTGCCTTCCTTTTCTCTGTGTGCTTTCATGGCAAATGTAGTTACTTATTTAGAGTTATGTGACTTTCATGGCAGCTTGTATCTAGAACCTTGTTTTTCCTCACACATTTTCTGTGTGTGGCAGAGGTCTAGGTACTATACACACACACAGTTCATACACCTTAGGTCCCAGTTCACAGGCTGCGTTGCATGATTTGAGTCCAAACTCTCTCACTGGGGAACACTGTGTTAGTCAGCCACTTAGTCACATCAGTGTCTTTTCATTTTACAGTCTTTAATTATTTCTATTTTAAGGACACTGGGTGCTCCAATGTCCTTTTGTATTTGATTCACTGGACATTTCTAAGTACAGAGTGGAAACAAAGAGGTGTACAGAGAGGAATGTCCAGCTGGGGCTCAAACCACCATCTCCAAGAGGTGTATGTCTGGCTTTAGCCTGGAACACCACACTCACTTAAATGAGCAGAATCTCATTTCCAGACCAAACATATATTACTTGGTGAGTGCATATCTTTTCCAACTGTTTTCCTGTCCTCTTTTTGCCGGACCATGAAAGCGGAGCCGGCTAAGAAGAGCGAATGTCTCTTACTGACTGACTGCCTGACTGACCACCCCTTGTTAAATAGCGTAGTGGTCAGAGACGCGACAACAGGTCCCGCTTTCTACTCCCGTAACAGTCAAAACGTATTATGCCTGAGATTTAGGACAGAAAAAACTTTACGTAGCTACGTAATAGAAAGCCTAAAATAAAATGGTTTTGGTGGATATTTGGATTTGTTCAGGATAGACAAGCACTTCGCTGGCTTCACAATTCTCTCATCTTTTCACTTTACAAAAAAGTCAGTTATAGTCACCTATATTGATACAGTAGATACACGAATGGTTAATAAGCTGTTAAAACGGCCAGTGGCAAAAGTCATGCAGTTCATAGATACTATTTGTGGTAGAGGGTAAACTTAATAAGAAACGTTAGTCAGTTTAACGCCAGTTAATGGTGTCTAACAAAATATTCAAACTTGGGGTGATGTTAATGAGTGAAAATAATATAATGTGAAGAGGCTATACTAATGCAGTTTGGTGGCGTAGTGGGTAACGATAATGACTTTCACCTGGGCCACCTGGGTTTGATTCTCCAGAGGGCAGCCATCATTTTCACATTTTATTGCGGGCCGGCTGAACTAGGCTTGCCTGGTTTCTTGTTTCCCTTCATCACTCTCAGGTATAAATATTGCAGCCATATGTTTCCCAGTAAGGTTTCCTCTTTTTTAAAAATGTGTATTGTGGTTTATAGGTCAGAGGAGTTGTGTCTGTATTAGGGCTGTCACAATATCAGATTTTCACTACACAATTATCGTGGCCAAAATAATTCACGGTAACAATATTATCGTGAAAAAAAATCTGTCAAATTAATCTTCAACTAATGTGTTTTTTTTCTCTTTTATGGCAAATGAATTATACTCATACGAGTGTATGGAGGTGGAGAGACTGTAACCATAACTGTACAAATAAAAAAATTAAAGTGTACAAAAAGAACAATTATACTTAATGGATAGTGAAAATGCAACCAGATGAACTGATAAAAGATCCACAAAGCATCAAACCGAGTGAAGATAAAGCTGGCTAGTTATTGCTAAGGCCAGTTGACAAGACAAAACTTCTGGCCCTGCAATGGGTGGTAAAAACCATTCAGCACATCTTTGGTGCCCAGCTTCCTGGCATCGTAGACCTCCAGCACAAGCAGTGTCTGCACAGGATGTGGAGCATCATCAGGGACGCTTCACATCCATTTCACAAACTGTTTGCCCTCCTACCATCAGGCAGGCGGTACAGGTCTCTTCATTCCCACAACAGAAGGCTCAGGAACAGTTTCATCACATCCACTGTAACCCTGCTGAACTCTATGACCCATCACTTACCACACATTGCCCCCCGCCTCTCAGGGACCTTGTTGCAATACCCCCTTTGTACTACTCTATTTTTATAGTTGTTACATATGCATGTCTACCTTGGGGACCTCATTGCTGCTATCTCTGCATCCTGGTTGCACATGCTCCCTTACTCCTTCATTTGCCTCGATTGCGCATCTAGAATTGCCATTTGTACCTGCACAACTATTATCCCACTTGTAACATACACTATAATTAATATTTGTAAATCTTCTGCCCTACTCTATTTGCCTTAATTGCACATTTAGTATTGCCATTTGTATTGAATTTGCCTTCATCTATGCATTCCACTTATAATATACATATACTTAATACTGGTAAATTAATGTTCTGCCCTCTTCTGTTTGCGCTTCTGGTTAGATGCTAACTACATTTCATTGTACTGTACTTGTACTTGTTCAATGACAATAACATTTTAATCTAATCTAACCAAGTTGACAGCTAGAATGTCTAAGGTCTGCAGGGCTGTAATTGCTGCAAATGGAGGATTCTTTGACGAAAGTCTGAAGGACACAATTATTATTCCAATTAAACATCAGTATTTCTAACCTTGTCAGTTACTATATTTCTTATTCATTTTGCTCTATTTCATATTCATATTTTTATGGAAAACAAGAACATTTCTAAGTAACCCCAAATCTACAGTTGGATGTCTTGTTGGAGTTCATACTTTTAACTTGTACTATTACAGAAAAAATGTCACATTGTATTTAAATGAAAGGCACCTGAAAAAAAAAAATAGCACAAAAAGCTACTCTGCTGCTTTTCTGGCCCCTGTATAGATGTTGGCTACTGAATGTGTTAACGGTTCACAAATGTCACATGATCATCCATCCGATATCTCGTTTCAGCTAAAACGTACCACCCTACAAACAAGCTATTGGTTTAGAACAGTGGTTCTCAAACCTCTTTAGGGGATCCCCAGCCATTCCATAGGCCTTTTCCCACTGTATTGTTCTTAGCCATGTGCTCTCTTAGCCCCAGGCTAAAACTGGCCCTGGGCTAGCTTAGCCGGTGTTCACCCAAAAGTTTGTTAACTCTGGGTTAAGATTTAACTTAGACTAAGGATTCACACTTGTATTTCTAGGCCATGGGCTAATGGACAAATATGCCACAGGGCTATTTTACATCTCTGACAAGCTACAAATGAATAATTCTCTCTGACATGCAAATAATATTACTTGAGATTCAATAAACGATTTTCTAACATCAGTAGATGAAGGTGTCAACCCTGTCGGCATTTGCTTTGATAACTTCACTAAAATTACAATAACAAAAATAAAACAGTGATGTGAAAATATGTACATGAGGTGGCGAAAGTGACTAGTTTGAATATGTCAAAAGACTTTTGTCTTTTGACATATTTCCTAGATTTACTCAAAAGCTAGCTACAGTAATGCGGTCAGATGAAGCCGCTATACTGAAACAAGGAAGGTTTTCTAAGTGAAAGGACCAAAACAGAGAAACATTGTATACACGATGCCTTAGGAACGCAAGAAACTTAATGAAAGACTACATCCATCCAGGCTATGGTCTGGTCACACTGCTGCGGTCTGGTAGATGTTACCGGAGCATCATAAAAGACTACATCCATCCAGGCTATGGTCTGTTCACACTGCTGCGGTCTGGTAGATGTTACCGGAGCATCATAAAAGACTACATCCATCCAGGCTATGGTCTGTTCACACTGCTGTGGTCTGGTAGATGTTACCGGAGCATCAGGGCACACACTTCTAGACTCACAAACAGTTTTTCACTCCAATCCATAAGGCCTCTCCACCAGCAACACTGTTCTATGATCATATTGATCACATGATTACTTCCAATGCTCTGATGACCTGCTATCCACATTCAATATACATTAGCATATTTTAATGTACCATACTTATATTTTTTATATTTTATATTGTCCATATACCCCTTTTGTACACTTTGGAATTGCTGGTAGTTTACATTGTTATGTGTATGTTATTTCTATTTCTGTATTTTTGCTTTATATTTTACTTATTGCTTACTGCCTAGATGTTGCGTGCCATGTCATAAGAATTACACTGCTCAGAATGACACTTATTTAGGGTTAGGGTTAAGGACTGCACCTTTAAAGTACTCTTTAACCAGTTAGCGATGAAAGCGATATTGGACACCTAGCAATGCCGTGCCAGTCTGGACTTTGTCATCCGATTCTGTTTGCTTGTGTCTTATCTCTGGATGATAAATGGAATTACTCATGTTAAGACAGTAAATGTTTTTCAAAATGTATTTCAATCCATACGTAGTTTGGTTGCAAATACTGTAAATATTGTCACACCAGTCAAGTAATTTCCATCTCAAATGTATATTTTGCAGAAGATTATGACTGTATAGAAAACTTAATCATTCTGTCTGCAATGCCTGTCCAATTTTGCATGTTGAGACTGCTCTTCATTGGTTGCAGTGTGATTATTTCCAGTCTGTCGTATCCAGTATCCACAGTAAGAATATCACATTAACTCTTAATAATTATTTGTCTCCAGAATCCACAGTAAGAATTCATATTTCTCATATTGTTAAGAGATTTAACTCAAATTAATGACCAACAATTGGTTTTCATTGTAAGAAGTGTATTTTATTCAAATAAATAGCTACATAAATAATAATTATTTCTATATAACATTCATACAAACAAACACATTGTCAAATCAGGAAAATCATAACATACTTATTCATACTCAGAATTTCACGAAAAAATAAGTTATCCGTGTTAAATATTTTCTTAGTGTTTCCATAGTTTGGTCAAACTACGTTTGTGAAGAGTATTCTGAACCAACAGGAAAAACTATGATATTTCAGAAAAAATCTTTATAAAGTGCAATGCTTATTTGTTTCTTTAACAGAGCAAGTTAAATAGAAGTATCAAAACTGGGTCTGACGAGTGTCTGGCCAATGTTTTCTCTGTGTGCTGATTTTGGAGAAAACAGGGTAAATGATCATTGGGGGTTTGTTCTGAAAAAGGCACAAGCGTTGGTGGTGAGTGCAATCAGCCAAAAAAGAAGTCATTTATTAATATTAACACTGCTTATTTCAGACAAATCTATGAAACAACTGTTTAGGCATCAAACACTTCCTCTTCAACATGTGCAAAAAGAGACCACTTCACAGATACAATTAAACTATGAAACTATGAAGCTGCACTACTATCATGGTGGAAACACCTGAAGTTAATGGTGGGGCTTCAAAGTAAATCTCAACTTCTCTAGGCCTAACACCTAAAAACATGAATCCAAATATCTTGTATACACTTCTAGCCTGCGTACATACCACTATTGCTACCGCTACCATCTACAGAAAATTCATAGAAAGAAATTATGCTCCAGCAACAATTATTGTACAACTGAAAGTTGTTTTCCTACTTTCTCTATTATTATTATTATTATTATTTACTTTTTATTTTATAAAAAAAGAATTCAGCTATGGTCCAGGAACCCATCTGCCAGGGGAACCTTTAGCAGACATTAGCATTTTGTAGCAGAAGCAGCCACATAGCACGCCATGAATGTGCTAACTAGCTAGCATTTTTTGTCATGTTCACAGAAGAGTCCTCAGTGCTTCTTTCCATTACAATACTTTCTCTTTGGTGCATCTCTAATTCAGCCGTTGTACAATGGCAGAGGCAACCGTGTTGTTGAGAGGAAAAGCACTATGAAATGGATTAGGTTATTTCTTTTACACATCTACAATGTTCATGTTCAACAAAAACTGATGCTTTCTGGTACCTGCTCTACTCCGCTAGCTCCCTCTGAAGCTATTAAAGCCTTGAACAATCATGCAAAACATAAACAATTGACATTAATAACTATCAAATGAATGCCAGCAGGTACTGTACAATCCTATGGCAGTTAGTTCTAATGTCCCCTGCATTTCTATGAAATATATTGCACTACAGTCCCAAGGTATCTGCGCTGTCTGTGCAGACAAGCATGTAGCTTACACAGCTTCTAATGAAAAGTGGGTAGTGTCTTGTTGTCTTCTGATAGGGAATGACATCATGTCAGTATTTATTAAGAGACTTGTGTTTTGACAATACTTCCAAATTGAGACATTTCAGTCTTGGTTACCTGAGAAGGTGGTGCTAAAACAGCAGTAGACTGTAGCTGGATGAGGTTTCCCCACCAAAAGGGCATAAAACCAAAGGGAAAATTATTAGAAAATAACCATTAATGAGTTTACATTATTTGTTGAAATCAACCTTTTCATATTCAAACACAAACATGCTCACACACACACATGCACTCACACACATACTGCTTGCTTATAGCAGTGTCCACTGTGCTTTAGACACTCAGCAAGTCTCTATTTTTGTATTGACTGATCAAGATGTACCAGGTTTTTTGTAACTACTTCTGTGTTAAAAGCAGCATGAGCTCTGCTAGAAACTTGCACGAATCACAGTTTGTCAAATAATAACATTGTACTGAAAGAAAGTTTGGAAGCTTAGAATAGTTCTGATACGCATGCTTGGTGGGCTGCTGCGCAGTAATACACCCCCCCAAAAAAAGAAAACTTTGGTTATTTCTAATCACGTGAAAAAAACAATGAAATGTAATAAATGTCTTTATACAGTGAGGGAATATGGAAAATGAACACAAGCCAAAATCAGGAAGACTGGATCCTCCTGTAAATAATAAGCAGTTGAAATAGGTCTGACATGGTCCAGTCTGGTCCAGTGACACCGTGACACACCTCCCTGACTTTTATTGCTTCTCTGAAAGGAAGGTGGTCACCTGTCCAGAGTTTGGTTATTGCTTATTGGTCAGCTTATGTGATCACACATATACACACCTAGAAGTGTGTTTGCATGTTGTTCAAGAGCATTTCGATTTGTCCGTTTTTTTTCCACCCAATTGTTCTCTTCACACTTCAGATGTGTCTGACGTGTTTAGTTGCGTCCTGTTGTCTTCTGCTCATCATCTGATAATCTGAGAGAAACTCCACAGCTCAAAGTCATTTTCCCACAGTCAAAACATTCTCAGCCTTCCTGTTTGTCTGTCAGTGGTGTCTTCACTGCCACAGTTTCATTTTGGTTGTCATACAGAACAATCTCTCTGGTCAAGTAGTAATTGCTTGTTTCCTGTTTCTTGTTCCTTCCTCCCCACTACTTGACCATCACACAGCTAGTCAGCTGTCCGGCCCGGGGAAGCTCCTGCATCTCAGACTCTGGCCCAGAGTCCCTCCACATCCCCTGCTGGTTCAGGAGGTGCAACGGGCCCTGTGTGAAGGCCTGGTTCTGGGTTTGTGGTTGGTACTGGAAGGTCTGGGGGCAGAGGCTGGGTTGCTGGCTGATGTGCAGACGAGCCTCCAGGAGGTAGGCCGTGGAGGCCACGGTGGAGAGGGAGGAAGAAGAGGAGCAGTAGGAGGAAGAGGAGGAACAGGAGGAAGAGGAGCCGGAGGAGGAGGATGATGACTCTAGAGGCTGCTGCCAGAAGGCGTGTTGGAGTGTCAGGGGGCTCTGCTGTTGGGGTTCCATCTGGAGGAGTGATGGGACAGATGTGTCGAACAGGGTGGAGGGGTTTAAGATGGATGTGGGGGAGGGGGGCTGCTGTTGGGCACGGAAGACCAGGGGATTCTGGGTAGGGGCTGATTGAGAAGCCTGGGGCTGGTGTTGGATCTGGAGCATTCTGTAAACAGACAGTAAGGAGAGGTCAGGTGGAGTGTTCTGCTGGGCTTGTATCTATGGGTGTGCCTTTGTATCTGTGGGTGTGTCTTTGTTTCTATAGGTGTGTCTTTGTATCTATGGAGGTGTCTTTGTTTCTATGGGGGTGTCTTTGTATCTATGGGGGTGTCTTTGTATCTATGGGGGTGTCTTTGTTTCTATGGGGGTGTCTTTGTTTCTATGGGTGTGTCTTTGTATCTATGGGTGTGTCTTTGTATCCATGGGTGTGTCTTTGTATCCATGGGTGTGTCTTTGTATCCATGGGTGTGTCTTTGTATCCATGGGTGTGTCTTTGTATCCATGGGTGTGTCTTTGTATCTATGGGGGTGTCTGGCTCTTACCTTTGCTGATGCAGAACCTCCTCCAGCATGCTGCGGTGCTCATTGATGGTGGGTCCAATTGACCCCCGGCTGCCACGGTTACTGCGGTCGGAGGTTGGAGGGCAGACCTGCCTCGCCAGACCTTTAATCTTATTCAGACCCACCAGGCCTTTAGTGCGTGTGTTCTTCCTCAGCTGTTGGCGGAAGGCTTTCAGACCTGGGGGGGCAGAGAGGGATTCAGATGCTGTTGGGGCTGATGATGATGTCACTGATACATATCTAATGGATATAAAATGACATCAGCCGAACCTTGTGTGAGGGAGGTGTCTGAAGCTCTGCGTCCCTCCTGGAAACTGGCAGCCTGGGCCTGGGGGAGGAGGTGGGAGGAGAAGGCTGGTGGGGTCCCGCCGGGGGCCAGCGCCCTTGGGCTAGTCTCAGACGATGGCCAGGCTGACGTGCCTACTCTGGGACGCGGCAGGGAGTGGTTGGGGTTGGACAGGGACTTCAGACAGCTATCAGATGACGTGCTGTCTGAGGGAGCGACCACAGCGCTGGGGGGGAGGCACTGATGGAAGCCGGCAGACACCTCAGCTAGGGTGTGTCTACGGGAAGTGGTGGTGGTGAGGATGAGGGGGGGGCAGGTATGTGTGACCTCCTCCTCCTCCAGATCGCGGGGTCGCACCTCCTCACTGATGCTGGTTTCCAGAAGGCTATTTGGGGAGATGGAGCGGTTACACAACAGTCTGTTCAGACTGGCCTCCACTGGAAACACCACCCGCTGGAACAAAGCACCTTGGTCATACTCCGTCTCCGAGTGCATACGAGGGGTGCTCTGGCATTGGATGGGGTAGGCTGAAGTTCTGAAGCTGTCCTCCAGGATGACCTCTGGGTTACCAGAGTCGGAGGTGCTCCTGGGTCTCTGGGTCCAGGGTCCACATTGACGGCTGAGCTGCTGGGTTCTATGCTCCCGGAACCGCTCCAGCAGCAGGTAGTAAATGGCAGAGAAGTGGTTGTAGCTGCTGGTCTGCAGAGACTTTGGAAGAAGAAGTGGAGATGTTGACCAGGCTGTCATGACATATAGGCGACAATGTTTTAACCTTCCTGTCGGTATCTTTCTCCCTGTTTCCCTGATGGACAGGAGACACGCTCTGTAAGCTCAGTCTGTGCTCACTCGTGTTCCTGGGAGGTAACACAATATACAAGCTCTTTTCCTGCCAATCATTACTGTCTCAAAGCCCCACCACCTCAAACTCAATCCCAAAAGCATATTCTCTAGAGTGCACTCCAAATATATTCCTCCTCTCACTAACCTACTATAAAACCAGCCATTTAACATGTCAACAAATGAGCCAATCACCTCGATGGTCCTCTGGCGGTCGATGCCCAGGGTTTGCATGATGCCCAGGACTGGCTGGCTGTAGTCCCCCAGGTTGGAGTTATAGTCTGTGAGGGGCAGCGCCATGCTCAGGGTCTGCTGGAGGGCTGTGGGGTCAGCCAACATCCAACGGTGCAGTTTGATCTGGGCCACACTGATCCGCTTGGCTGGGTCCACCACCAGCATCTTACGGATCAGGTTCTCACAGTCTGGAAGAGAGAGGGAAGAATGCAGAGAGATGATGGAAAGATGGAAAGAGATGATGGAGGGATGGAGAGATTGAAGGGGAAAGGTCATGGTTCATATAGTTTTAAGGATGTACATTCATATAATATAAACTAGCCAATCAATCCAACTATGAAATCGGCATGGTTGCCATAGTGATGCATACCTTCAGACATAAAGAAGGGGATTCTGAAGCGGCCTTCTGTGACTCTCTGTCTGAGGGTAGGTAGGCTAGGCCCGTCGAACGGAAGAGAACCACACACCAGAACATACAGAACCACACCCAGACTCTGCCAAGGAGAGAGACCATATAAGAGGATCAACAACAAGTTTCTCCCGGGACTTCTCATTAAACATGAAGATGGTAGAACTTGGGTTCAAAACAAGGCAGCCATTTTGAGTGCAGTCTTCTGGATGCCCTTACCCAAACATCCAGCTGTGGCCCTTCGTACTCCTTCCCCTCAAACACCTCCGGGGCTGCGTAGGGGGGGCTTCCACACCAGGTAGACAGGGGTTCGCCTGTCTTGTAGAAGTTACCAAATCCAAAGTCTGACAGGGAGGGAGGGAGAGGTTAGCAATACTTAGGGTTGTTTAACGCATTAATTCAGCTATTGGCGGTGTGTTCCAGGCTTGGTTGTTTATTTTGGGCATGTTGATGATATAATGATAGAAGGCCAAATAGCTTCTGGTTGTCCTGCCATAACGAGGCACTGAGTTTCTATGAGTGTGCTACTGACTACAGGCTGTCACACTTCTTTGTGGCGTTAAATCAGCCCTGGAACGACCCAATTATTTCACCCTGAAACACTTCATTAAGACTCAAACTCAGACTATTTTTCTAAGTTAAAGCATAGCTGAAAATCGTTCAAATACAGTGAGACTTGGTTTCAGTTAAAACATCAGTGACCCATAGAGGAGAGAGGAGACTCACCAGCCAGTTTGATGTTCATGTTGGCGTCCAGCAGCAGGTTCTCGGTTTTGAGGTCCCGGTGAACGATATGGTGTCTGTGGCAGTAGTCCACCGCCTGGAGGATCTGCCAGAACTTCTTCCGCGCCTTGTCCTCGCTCATGCGCCCGTTTGAGGTCAAGTAGTCTGGAGAAGAAGAGAAGGAGAATGAGAGGAGAAAGAGGGGTGTTTTAAATAAAAATAAAATATTACATAAGAAGAAAAAGCTCAGCCCAATCAATAACAAAGGGGATATTGAATTGATCCCTCACCGAACATCTCTCCATTTCTGGCGTATTCTGTCACAATGTACAGCATATCTTTGGTTTCCATTACCTACGAAGAACAGAAGGAAACAGGAGAGAAGTTAGCTAGATGCAGCCTGTAAACACACACACACACACATACACATTTACACCCCCCGCCACACATATATACACACACACACACACACACACACACACACTTCACCCTACCGCCACACACACACATACACATTTACCCCCCCCGCCACACATATACACACACACACACACACATACACACTTCACACTACCGCCACACACACACATACACACTTCACCCTACCGCCACACATATACACACACACATACACACTTCACCCTACCGCCACACACACACATACACATTTACCCCCCCCCGCCACACATATATATACACACACACACACACACACATACACACTTCACCCTACCGCCACACACACACATACACACTTCACCCTACCGCCACACACACACATACACATTTACCCCCCCCCGCCACACATATACACACACACACATACACACGTCACCCTACCGCCACACACACACACACACACACACACTTCACCCTACCACACACACACATACACACTTCACCCTACCACACACACACACACACACAGTGATGACATGAGGACAGAGGTCTTTCCACTGTAAAGGCTGCTGAGTGTTTTAGCTGACTGGGCACTGGGAACATTTTCTGGCCACCTTATTTCCTCCTGAACAAAGTTCCCCTGGCCAGTTCCATAACTCCTGACACATACACACACACAAACATACACACACACACACACACAAACATACACACACACACACACACACACATTACACTATTTATTGGTTATGATCACATAATGTGTTCAAATTAGACAGTGTTGTGTGTCCCTCATTATCACTGGAAACTATAACTTTCTCCTTCTGGAAAAGGAAGACAAGTTCACACAGACAAACAGGTCCCAGCTTGCATATTGAAAACACATCCCTACCATGAATACAAAAAGAAAAAGGAGAGAGGAACAAAGTCACACCCCTTTCCTGGAATACCCAGATGCTTCTGAGGGCCAGGAGAGACATTTTGGGATGCTACATTGTGTCACTACTTCTGAATAGCCTGATGAACATCACTGCCGGGACCATTCAGTTCTCAGCCTCATTTCATTTCCAACCCAGCTCGGCTTTGATATTTCTAAGCCCAGGCACCCACCCAGAGAATCACCTCTAGTGGCCTTTAACTGATGGAGATAAGCCATGTCTGTTCACCCTGAAGGTGCTGCTGATGTTATACAGGCTTTAGGCAAGTGGTCCCACACTTTGAGAAGTGCCCATCATACTGGCCCCTAAAGACTGGTAAATGGGGGACTGTGTGAAAAGGGGAAAAAGAAAGAGAGAAAGAGAGAGAGAAAGTGCAGGTGAAGAGGCTATAAGGATCTACAGAAGTGCAACCAGGGGTGCAAAGTGCCATTTTGTTTATGTAAGATGGAAACAACAGCTTAAATAAAGGTTAAGGTTAAAGCTTTGATGTTATTCTGGAGGCTTTCCCCCTACTCCGCTTGCAGCTACTTCCTCTCCTTGATTATTTATACAGTAGAGGTGGATCATAACGTGCTGCTCTGTCACTGGAAGTGAGGGATGAGAGGGGTGGGATGTGACTTCAAGATCACAAGATTTCCTTTACCCATCTACACCTCCCACTCAGTGGGTAGGACAGAGGTGTGGGTGAGGAAAGAGGTTCCCCCAGGCCAACTTCATCACACAGCTAAACCCCGACCAGCTCAAACTGCACCGCTGCCAAGATGAAGATCAAGAAACGGAGAGTGCGAAAAAGAGAGGAGAGACTGGGGAGTGAGGGAAAGAAAGGAAAGAAGAGGGGAGAGAAAAAAAGGAAAGGATTTAGGATAAATAAATGCTGTTCTGGCAGGGAGGCCAGCAGAGATGAGGGTACAGAAACTGAAACAAGGAAGAGAAACTACAGCTCTGCTCAATGTCATCTTGTTACTCTGTGAATTAATCTAAAATGTGTCTAGTTGTTGAGAGCAACTGTCGCATCCGGGCATCACTGTGTTTGTGAGCACTAATAACAATTACTGATTATCTTTCTGAGTCACAGAGTCCTGAGTCTATTCATAGGGACTATCCCTCAGAATAAAACTGATTTACACAGGACATCTGGCTTTCAAGTCCACTGAAGGTGTGGGAGTGGGGAAGCTTTAAGGGCTGTGTGTGAGAGAGGGACATAGAAAGACAGTGTGTGTGTTAGCAAGAAACCGATGTGGTATTTCTGACACAATTCAGTTTTCCAGGATTTGGGGTGTTGTTGGAACATA